>NW_009187817.1:0-19295 GCF_000690835.1 Fulmarus glacialis
TATTTATTATCTAAATTATATATAAATGTGCCATATATTAAGTATACTATTTATATATAGATGTATATAAATACACCTATATTTACTCATATGCAAATATACTTAAATATAAGTGTCTAAATATATTATTTTACAATTGCCTTCTAGGAGTTTTGCTAAAAGAAACAGCTTAGCCATCACATCTTTGATTCCTTCACCATAATACATGTCCCTACCACAGCTATGATTTGATTTTAAATAAGAGGTTGACTTCCTTTTTATTAGTAGATAGATGAATGAATAAATAATTCATATCAGGTTTTCTTCATGTTTGTGGGTATTGCTTGATCAGATTATGATTTGCAAAAGTTCATGGCATAGTGACCAAGAAATGCAGGTTCCAGTAGCCCTGTACGGAGGACCTGTTCCCTTGTGGTCATAAATAGCTTCAGAATTCCATTATTTGCACTCAGTTCACACAAAATATCTTCAAATGACCATACGGCTCCTTGTAACGAACACACTATCAAAGTGGCCAAAGTTCCTAACTTCCTGGAAGGAAACAGATAACCCTGTCATTAAAGCTTATGACATACTTTGAAGATTTTTTTTCAATATAAAGCATTAAACAAAGTTACCACTTTTGTCTGTAATTGTCCACTTGGAATGCAAGTCAGTCTTGGAAGTACCTTGTAAATGTGTTAGGAATTAATCATCACTACCAGGCTATGTATGAGGCATTGTGACAGAGCACCTAGAGCTAAAAAAAATGGGAGTGGATGGGTGGGGAGAAGTTAGAAACTTTTTCTTGGTAGCAAACAGAGACAGTTAAGATTAGAATAAAGACATCTCAACCACAGCCTTGTAATCAGGGGCTCTAGAAAAGTCTTACAGAAATGAAAACCCGAGTTCCACCGATAATTTTCCACGTTATCATCATGTATGTTAGCAGTCCGCAAATGCTTTCTGCCTTAAACACTAACATTAACTACTTCAAATGCAAGATCACATGGGAATCTGTCTCCGAGAATAAACAGTACTTAAAGAATATGGAGAATTCAAATCATTGCTGAGAAAATACGCTGAGATTTACATTGTCATCTTGAACTTTTAACTCCTCAGACATGTAGAACATAAGATTTAGCAAACACATCCAATACTAACTTCTAAATAAAATAAATAGTTCGTATAATTTTTCTTCCTGCAGGGAAAGGTGAAGGAGATGGGTCAATGACAAGCACACTACACACACATGTATTTCTGATAAAGACAGGAACATTCCTTGTTAGACTGCAGAGTTAACTGAAAATGTTTTTAGAAATAGCATTGGTACAAGCATCTGCAGAATTGGTAATGTGCAAGAAAAATGAAAACCAAAACCATACTAAACTAAGTTTCTTAACATTACCCTAGAGAGGAAAGGAAAAAAAAAAAAATATCAAGCTTCTTATTTAAGTAGCTAACAATATGGGATCTATTTATAATCTCCCTGGAGAAGAGCATGGGAAAGTACTCTTTGACACTAGCAGGCCTTTCCCATTTCAAAGGCACATGGAAGAAACAGTGGACAGGAGAAAATTCTTACACAAAAAATTGAATGTTATGTAAGGAATTTAAAAAAAAAAAACTTTTGTCTTGCCTATGATTCTCTTTTTTTACCTAGGCTGATGTAAATTAACAGCATTTCATGGAGTTTCACTGGTGCAAGATGGATGAGAATGCTCAAAGCAAACTAGCATCCAAACAAAAACAATAAAGACATACATAAATTTACCATTACTAGGGAAAAAGACAAAATTCTTTGGTATATAAAAAAATGTTCCACATAGGTCTAGTGCTGCTCATTCTACCAATTTAACAAAGCTCATAAATAGCATTAAGTAATAGATCTACATACTGTACTGGTATAGGGAAGTGAGTGAGGAACTGATTCAACTCTTAGAAAATGCTGTTGCTATTGGCATATTTAAATCCATCTGTCTGCAAGTCTGGAACTCCAGGCACAAAATGACCATTGCAAATGATTTGCCTGAATTCAAGTCCATAGGATGCTACAGAACTGAGTTTGACCAGATGAAAAACAACACACTACTTTTCACGAGTATCAGTATTCGGTGAAACTCAAAACAAAAATCCCATATTTTCTGTTTAAAAGATAAGAAAGAGAGGGTAAAAGCAAAAATGCTCAGATATTACAACGGTGAGAGATAAATAGTGGACATTCCCAGCAGTCTGTGCTAAAACCTGCACTCTTTAACACATTCATAAACAACAGAGTATGGACACTCAACTGTTTATTGCTTCTTGCACACAAGAACGAAGGCATCACATGAAGTCAGAAGCTGAGCTCAAACAAGCAAAAAAGAAGGTGGTTCTCTATGTAAAGCTGACAGTAAATCTTGACAAAGGATGTTGCGTATACAGAAAATCTGCATGAGTTGAAACTAAGCTCGGGCAATTAATTGGAGACGACCTCCATTATACCAGATTATTTGGGGAATGTGTCATTTACATTTGCTGTGATTGTCCAGGAAAGTTATTACTGAGAGATGGCACCGGGTTAGAATGTGTTTTTGCCATCACACCTAACAGCCCATGAGTGTCAAAGGTGTAGAGGTTTTGGAGATACCAAGCTTTTGCCCTAGGCCTTGGATCCAGTATGGACCTTCACATATTAGAAGAGGGCTTTACATGTGAAGGTGAAATTTCAAATACTTGTTATCGAAGTCAGAACCTACCTAAGGGAAAAAACAACCCACATCATTCTGCTGTAGTGAGCATAAAGCTAGGGCTTGCTAATTATTATGACTGGCATATCGTAATTCAATAACTTACTTTCTACATAAAATCAGCCCTTCACTATACCAAACCATCAGTGGGACCAACAAATGATTCCAAACTGTAAAAAGCTTCATTGCTGATCTAATTATGCTCTGATTCTCACAGCTCTGGGAAGTGCAGAATAATCAGAGCACAGCAGGCACCAGCTATGAATCCTCCCTCCCTCCCAGCCAGCCCCCGCACGCTCTGACGGACAGGGAGAGGACACTGAGCAGCAGCGGTACATCAGCACGTCGTCCTTCCCAGAAAGGGGCCATGCTTTTAGGTAATTCTGTCTCCTTTCTGCCCTTTGAGTAGGATAAACGAAAGCTATAGGTGGAGCCCAGTGAGGTGGTGGAAAGATAGAAGTCCAGAAGCTGAAATGATGTAACAGAACTAAGGAAGAACAGGGGATACAGCTGGATGTGCCAGCTGTGCACTGAGGCAGACAGAAAAAACGAATTCAGGACAAGTTATGTAGAGGCCATAGGATAGAAGTCAGTCAGGCCATAAAAAGAAAGAACAGAGGCAGAATACAGAGAAAGGGAGTCAGTAAGACAGAGCGCATGTGACAAAGAAATAGAAAGAATTAGAGACAGAAGGAGGGGCGCACAGATCATAGGGAGTGAAATAAAAGAAATGAGAAACTATCTCTGGGGTAGAGGAAAGGAGACTTACACAGTCAAGAGACAATGAAGAAAAGAAAAATGAATGAGGAAAAATGAATGAGTAGAACAGAAGTTATGCTTTTCCACAAGAAGAAAGGCCAGAAAAAATGAAGGGGAGAAAAAGCAAAGCAATTAATGAAAAGAATGAGACAGTAGGGATGAAGGGAGGGACATGAAAGGAATATGAAATGGCACAAGGCATACACATTGGAGGAAACAAGTGCTCTTTTATTTATTCATACTTCTATATTTTATGTTATCTTCCTAGCAAGCATCCCATAGCTCCATCCCACAGCTCCACAGATTTTTTTTGGGGGGGGAGGGGAGGGGCAGGCAGGGTAGGGATGGGAAGGGATGGGCTGGCAGCATATTGTTGCTGGGGGATTTACTGTAGCTCTTTTTTCTTTTTGCACTGCTGGACATATATTTATTGAAATTACCTGAGCTAGTGGCTGGCACTTTTTCAGAAATGTCAATATCTGATTCGGGATAGAGAGGAAAAAAATTATTTTATTAAAAAAAACCCCAAACATAAGAAAATTCAAAGAGGGATACAGATGTGAGGAAGTGATTGGTGTCATTTGTCAGCAGTTACCAGCAGCTTGCAAGTATTCAGCTCCTATAGATCACCAAACACTTTTTGCTATTTGAATGACATATGAAACAAAAAAGAGCTATGATTTATCTTTCCTGAATATAGCATTAACACAGGGTTAACACTGCCTGATGAAATAAAGAAAGTTATCTAAAGGGAAATAAAAAAAGGCACACATTTTAAAAATAATCTAAACTAATTCTTATATTGTTCAGATATTTTGTTGGAATTTTTAAGGTTTTCAAGAAACAAAAAAAGAAACATTTAACATTTTTAGTCTTCCTCTTTACCCATTTCTTTCTATCACAATGATTTGCCAGAAAAGAGAGAGAATTCTGTGAAAGCAAGGGCAACACATCAGAAGGTTTTGTATCTCATTGTTAATCATTGCAACAATAATAGTAATAACCCCATGGACCATTTTGATGAAAACAATAGTTGAAAAATGTCATTAGCTTGGCCAGCCGTAATTGCCTACTAGCATTCATTGATATTATTTTTTTTTTAATTCATTTTTATGACTATTTCTACCCGTCCATTTATAGGGCAGTTTTAGAATGCCCAGAGCAATGCTGCCAGGTTCCCATTTCCTCCAGTATCACATCCTGGTTTTTATTGGATTTATTTTTCCTTCAGCAAGTACTTGCTCTTGATGCTTAATTCAGAAGCTTCTTGCTTCTGTGCTGGGAATAAAAATACAGAATTGGTTCTCCAATTAGCAAACATTCTCAGCTGCAAAACTATCAAATCAATACCATATCCTCAGCAATCATGTTAGTTACAAAAGTGTGAAATTTTTTTTCCAAGAGCTCTCAATGCCCATTTTTTGGCTAATTAGCTGCCTGTCTGCCTTGTCCAAGTGGCAGAGTTTAATTCCAAAATGAAAGACTTGAAAAACCCAAGAAAGTTCTCCAAAAGCAAATGACTTCCATTCAAACAAAAAATTACCGTGCTGCCCTTTTTTCTTATGAAAGACTTCTTATGCAAATAGAAATTCAACAACTAAGAAAAATTTGGAAGACGTTGCTCTGGTGATATTATGCTCTTTCATACCATTTCTTCCCACATAGTCTTCCCTGAACCACCTGTAATAAAGACAATGAATAGCAGCAATTATATTAATATATCATCATTGTGGTTATTTATAGTTACATAAAAATGCTGTTGTCACATCTGTCTCAGCAAACATTCTTACAGGTTTTGATAGAGCTTTTATTTGTTCCATCAGTTATAATGCAACTTGTTTTACTTGAATAAGAAGGTGCTATCTTTTCGTTGTTTAATAGCCTTGATGTACTGGCTGGTTGTTATTTTCATTCTATAAATAGCACAATATAGCAAGAAAAGTGGTTAAGCCTTTTGCTGATGGTTTAATTAATTGGTACTAATGTCGCATTTTGCAGTTTCCAGATCAGTTTGGTTGAAATAAGGGTGTTAACCCTGCATTTTCATACTGACTGTGCACTGGTTCAGGATAGATTGCACAAATTCATGTAAGGGAAATCCATTAAAGATTACTAAACACATGGATATACATAGAAATGCAACTAACTCAGGGAATAGTAACCAAGCTGCAGTCTGGGAGAGTAATAGAGGGAATGGGCACAGACAGATTGCTCTCTGTCTACTGATAGCATATCAAAGAACGGGTTTAACAGATTGTGCTGTCTGGTCAAGAAGTTCCTGAGGCTTTTTAGATAACTTAGTGCACTACTATGTGTTTTTGGCAGAATGATCTCCTCTACAGTAATGAGCTATGTTTAGAAAGTAGCCTGTGCTTTTTTCAAGGATAAAATAAACCAGTAGTTCTATTTCTATCATTGTATTCTGTAGATTTTGCAGTGTTCTTCCTCAGTCTCGGACAACGAATAAGAATAGTTAGGGCCAGACTTACAGTGGCATTTAAGCATCCAGCTTGGCGATGGATGATATTTTCAGAAGTGAATTACACAGATAATGTACTTAATTCTGAATAAACCCACTGGCCTAAACATGGGATTGCTGATGATCCTGTCAGTGTTTATCTGCATCTTTACATGCCTAAACATCTTTGTAGATCTAATCTTTCATTTATACTTTACTAGAGGCAGAAAATTCATCCCTCTGCAATTCATCTGTTATCTAAAGGATGCAGTGAAAAGTCCAGCACAGTCTGAGAAACACACATACTGAGTAGCAGAGTGTAGCTTCCTATTCTGCAGCTAGTTGCCTACCTCATTTAGACACATTATTATCTCCGAGCTAAAAAAGTTTTTTGTAGCTCAGGCATCTTTTGCTTCTGCTGTCTTTTATTTCTCAGGAATACACCAACAATCAAGAAAACATACAGTAAGACATGGGAAGATGAAGATCTCATAGCTAAATAATATTGTTGGAAAAAAATATTCTGGATTAACTCAAAAGATGTAGCTGCAACATTCTTGGCATTTGGAGGAAGTGTCCTTCCCCAAATGACAGAACTGCACAGAACACAGCAGTTATGCTGTGTTAACTGAACTGCAGGCGTAACAGCATTTGGGGATGAAAACCAAATAGAAGCACAGCAGAAAGATTTTAACCAAATTATAAATACAATATTTTACCTTCTTGGAAAATTAATATGAATGTCTGTTTCTAGCGAACTTACAGCTGCAAGAATCTCTAACTATGCATATTATTTTAGGATTAATTTAATTATTTGTGCATCATTAGTCACTCCAGGTTTTGTATTTGTTGACAGCCACCATTCAGCACATCAGGTAATTGTAGTTCATCATCATAATCACCATTACGATTCCATCACAGCATAAGTAATTTTACCTGCTTTCACTCCAAGGGCACCTGAAGGGACTTCCTGAAGTTCTGTATGTATATTTTACTTAAACAACAGCATTTTGAAAAAAATGGGTAGAAACTGCAAAGCTACAATCAGCATTTTCTTAGATGTCTGAACCAGGGTGGAGGGGGTACAGTTGCTTTTTTGTAGGAAGATGATTAATGAATTGTTGACAGTAATAAAGAAGCAGACATCTTGGAGATATTATTATGGATCACATATCACTTGAAACAGCAAGTCTGCCTCCGTAAAACATTTTGTTTGTTATATTGTGCAAATCGATTGTAATTTGCTACTGGCTTCTTTTCAAATACATTTCTTCATTGCTGCCTTGGTAAATAATAAATCACACTAACTATTATTTCAAAATTGAGTGTTCCAATTTAGTTATGAATGGAGATGCTTCAGGATATAAAATCTTCTAGCAGTTCACAGAAAAATAGCTTCTTAAAGATAACCACATCAAAAATCATTAGAGATGGACTACACTGTACTAGCATGCAAGTCTTCGTGACTGAAGGCAGCCTAACAAAACACTGACAAGGTTATGCTGAATCAAATATCCTGTTCTCCTGCCCTTTGCCAAAAAAAAAAAAAAAGAAAGAAAAAGATGCAAACAATAGTTCCAGTAGTGCTGCATTAATACTGTTATACAAGCACCAATAGTAAATCCAGTTTTTTAAATTTAACATCCTCATGTCCCTGGATTTGTCTTCAGACATAAATCAGAAATGTCTTTGAAGAACCAATATATTTGCTTCTTCCAGATTACCAATTTGTGCTTTGTATAATAAAGCAGATCTGGTTCTCATGCTCAGTATGTATGAGTCATACTTTTAATATATGAAATAAACCTGAAGGAATAAAAATGATTCTAAAAAGTTATGAGATTTGGATGGGTCAAGTACATCTCTAAAATCTAATGGATCATCTGCATTAAGCTGATCTATTCATTTTTGTTTGCTTGCCTGGTTTTACATGATGTTAACTTTAAGACTCAATGAGCATTTATGCATCCAAAACACTCAGCCATTGAGAATTTTTATATGGATTTCAAGAGAAAGTATGTAATATTCTTTAAGCTTTAGGTTTCTCTTTTGAGCTACTTATCTTTTTTTTGTTGGTTTTTTGTTTGGTTTGAATACTTCCAAGTACCACAAATTTCTTAACTGAAAACTTTTTGACAAATACCACCCAAAAGAAAACCAAAACTCTTGTAACTGTTGCACTTGGACTGTTATCTAGTGACTCTAGCATTTCTATCAGATGTAGCATTTCTTTATAAATTATAGCAAGTCTACTTTGGGCTTTTCCATTATTTCTTGAAATCTCTCTATTCCTCTTTTATTCAAAATAAAGCTTGCTTACGTCTTGGATTTCCTGCAGGATTTCATAATCTCTGTGCTTATGCATCTCAGATGACAGTTCCGGGTGATTTGGATATGTTAATATCTAACTGCCACACTCAGCCGCAGACTTTACTAAATAAAATAACTGATTACAATGAGTCAGCAACTCAGCTCTACTATCTATGTAGTCTAATGATCCTGCTGCCCCATTACACAACCCTATTATCAACACAATGAGAACCTACATATTTTTTCCTTACAGTGGATTATACAGTTAAAGATGGCCTCTGGACAATTTGTGATGTGTCTATGTCTTCATCAAAGCTGCTAAATTTTCAGCATAATTACTCACTAACTCAACTAACTTGAGTTAGTTTCATGCCAGTTAGTTCAAAAACTCACAAGCCTGGAAAAGTCCGTACTTGCTTCATATAATAAAACAGATCTTCCTCTGTTTTTTCTCTGATCTTTTCTCTGTTTTCTTTTGTTTTCTTTCCCGATCTTTCTCTATACAGGCTTGGTATAGAATGACTGTGATTTTGAGTAAAATGAGACCTCACAGTTTTAACAAAATGTAGTTAGCATATCACTTCAAGATATGAGAAATAATTATGCTAAATAGAGGTTTCATTACAGTCATCTCTAAATGAGAATGAAAACCAGTATTTCTAAACAATCTGACAGACTTACTCAGAGCTGGAGAACCTCCACCAGAACTGTCTGCAGACCACGATTGCCAAACCATTACTTTTAAACGCATGCATTTTGCGGTGGGTAAATTTAGATGAACATTTGCTTTAGAATAGAGTTTCAGGAGTGTTACTGAAACCCTTCCTTCTGTACGTTCAGACCACCTACTTGAAAGAATTCTGCAATTAGAGATATATATTAAAAAAATGTATTTCCATGAAATAAGGAATAATGTAAGTCATACTACATGGCTGCTCATCAATTCCAGTTTTTAACCAAATAGGAACATATACCACCTGATTTTTTTTTCCATGTGTCCACCTTTATCTTTTTCCCATGAAGAGGCAGGTTGATAATGAGAACTTCCTATGAAACCTTCGTATTCAGTTTAGAAATGTTTAAGAAGAAAATATGGAAACAGCAGTTGGGAAAAAAAAAAAAAGAGAACTACAGGTCCATTTCATAATTACTAGTTTGTGATCTCTTGTGCTCCTGACATACATTAAGAAGATCCCCTGGAGAATTCTGTCTCCATTCATTATATCCTGAAAGAGTCTGGTTTCATTGACCTTGTTCTCAGTACAGTGCCTTATGTACCACTGATTTAAGGAGTTTTATATAATGAGTAGCTGGAAAGGGGTGAAATTAGTCCAGAAAGCCATAATATATAAAATGTTCTTTGCTCAACATTAATTAGTTTATTTGATTTTCATCTAGTAGGTCTTGTCTCCAAGGTACAGAGAATGAATTTGTTTTCAGATGCCATAACATCAGACACTTAAGTTCCTTAGTTTCATATCCTGTTCTGGGGGTAGTAATTTTGTTTAAAAAAAAACTTACTTCAGCAAATAAAAATGAATTTTTGTCAGGCTTTAAAAAAATATGCTCTTTTTATTGAGGACTTAGTGGAAATAGATTATGAATTAGACTTTTTGATAACTGAAGATTAATATTGGTCTGCTTCCAATCAAAAACTTCAGCACTCGAATACTGAATACTTCAATACGGAGGCTCATTGACATAGTCTCCAAGACAATACACCCAAATAGATACAGCTGGTAAAGAGGAAGTTGCTTTCAGCCAATGAATTTACTGCTTGTCAGATTTGTATGCATGTTTGAATGTGAGGGTAATGAAATAACATTATAGATTTCAGAACCAGGGCAGCCTTTATTCAGATAAGGTTATAAGCAAATATGTTTTAGAATGAGTGCCTGCTGAAGTAGCATAATCCATTTCCCACTTACTCTCTGGAGTTTAACTGTTTGCTGCAACATTTAAACATACACAGAAGTGGAGTCTGGGATCATAACCAAAGAGCTTTGCACCGTGGACAAATATACAGTACTAAGGTCACAGGGGCCGTATTCGGATAGTTTAGCTTGAGTCTATATAGACTTAACTCTTTATTCCCAGTCTTTCCTTTCAGCTAGGTATCTTTCACACCTTAAAGCCAGACAGTAGTAAACAAAATTAAGCAAAATTTAGTTGTCAAATCACTGTGAGACCCAAAGGCTACCTCTCAAGATAAATAGCATACAACACTGAGGCCAGACTATCAGGCAAATAAAAACTGATAGCTCGACACTACATGTTTACAACTCAAAACTGAACATTTCCAATGCAAAGTAGGTAAAATTCTCAAAATCACTTCACTGTGATGTAGATTTTAAATAATTGAAATTACATTAAATAGTAAGTTAGAGTTTTGAAACATATTCAGTTGCAAAACCCTCCAGAGGGTTAATGTTAATCCCACTCTCTAATGCTAACACCCCTCATCTGGAGGAAATATTCCCACAGCAGCATTTGTGGGATATACTTTTTGAAAACCCTTTAGACACATCAGTGAAAAGTCTAGAAATGCAGAAATGGCACCACATTGCTCCCAAACTTTACATCAAACTCTCTACAACCAGGATCAGCATACTATTCAACACAAATCCAATAAAAGTGGTAAGTGGAGGGAGGTGGATAATAGCAATGAACTGTTCCCATTCACAGCAGGCACAAACTGAGCAAGAAGGACAGGAACTATCTGCCTGAAAGAAATAGGGCAGTATCTTGCATTGGATCTGATGAAAATTCTCCAGTTGCAAATGTAAACTACAATGGGTTATTAAAATATTAAAGATAAGAGTGACCTTCGGTTATTGGGGTTTGTAAGTTTAGCTTGCTTTGCTTTCAAATCAGGAAGAAAGAATTTTGAGCAATGCAAAAGAAATGGGTTGGCAGTAGAGATTAAATTAAAATTAATAGCATGACCATGACAGAATTAAAAATACGTTCTATAGAGCTACTGAAGATATTTATTCCATTACCATTTCATTCTTCTAAGGAAGTATTTTAGCTTACTCTCAAAGGGCTGAGCTTGTGACCAATATATTCAAGGCAAGGACCAGAACTGCCCTAAAGAGTATTTAAGTCGTGGGATAATTTTTCTGAAGAACACAAGTAAATAGGCAAAGTGGAACAGACACATTCTGGGAATAATTATTGCCTCTAGTATATTAAGTTATTCAGCATTAGGCTATTCAGCAGTAATTATACTACCCCTGGGCAAGGATGATTTAGTACTGCATACTGGTGAAAGCCACATAATGAAGAGAGAATGGGATCTGGCTACTATTTAACACACCTTTCCAAATGTTCATTTGATCCAGTTGGCAACAGCCACAATGGACTGTATACGATGGGAAGGTTAGCAATGTGTCTTGTATTACATTGTCTTGAGTGCTACAGCATTTAGCACTCTACAGTCAGAGAAGGTCAAACTCTGTTCTTATTTAACTCTGTGTAAGCCAACCAGCTTAAACAGAATTGCACGCGTCTAATTAAAAGCTGCATGTGGTCTGCTGGGCCGCCCTCTGATGTTAATGCATTTTAGCACATTTTGTTCAGTTTATTTTGAAATCAGGCAGAATACAGCCATGTTAGGTTCTAAAATCAGCTATAATGCCTCATACGCTTGAATAGGAAAAAAAAAAAATGTTTAACAGGAAGAGGAAACATTTTGGTGTTTCAGATTACTTCCCTCCCCTGAAATGTGAAAGGTTTACACGGTATCGAGTATTGCGTCCTTTTTTCTGTTGCTCACATTATGGTATTCATAGGAATGGGGAAAGAGATCCTCTGGAATGGGCAATGTCACAAAACCATTAAGACTCCTTTCTTACCCTTTCTATCCATATATCTGTTATAGAATAGAAAATAAGGACATAAACAGATATGAATGTGTTCCATAAGACTTAGAAAGTACCACAATATAAACAGCCAATTTAGTCATATCTGAGTTGCTGAGTTTATGTGCATCTCAGAATCCATGCATAGTAATACTCAGAAATGGGGCTCCTACTTTGTCCCTCTGCTTCAGTCCGCTATGAAAGCACTTTATAAGAACGTGGGATTTGAAAGGCATCTAACACAAGGCGATATTCTAAAACATCATACTTGCCATCTTTGCCATGGCAGAAACTCCTTCTTGAAGCCTTATATCCACACATGGAAGATTATCAGTAAACATCTGACAGAGATAGCAAAATCTGGAATGCCTCCAGTGTCTGAACCTGGCTTTCTGCCTCGGTTATTTGGCTTGCTCTCTGACAGATCCCACGACTTGCTTTACAAGCAGTAGCAGTGGCAGTTTGGAAACAGCCTCTAGGGGAGGTCATGGGGGGATTGGCTTGCCTCCTCAATATCATTTGTCTTGCCTGAAATTAATTTTGAAGAAGCCGTTCAGCATTGTTTAAGAATAAGATTATGTATTAGCAATAGCCATTCATTTTCCTGCTTAGTGTAAGGTAACAGAATACAGCATTCAAATGCTAGGATTTATGTCACTCTGGGGAAACATGTTCTAAGCAATTTCTTTTTTTTAACATTTCTCAGTTACCCTGTTTGATACAGACATCACAAATAGTGAAAAACTATGGCACAGAAGAGAAAAAATATCTGGGTTTTAGGAACTTAGGAAAAAAAAAAGTAGGAAATCTTAACACTTCTTGTTCCTTTGTCTTAAAAGGAAAATCAATAAAATATGAATTTCAATTTTTTTACATTCTTTTGCTACTTCTCAGAACTTACTAAGTCCTTCAGTAAGAAATGTTGACATTACTATTATTTTTGCTTCTCTTGCTATTTCAGAGCAATACGTCTATGACTTTCATTTGAAAAAGACTAAAGATATATTGACTAAACTTATTTACAAATGAAATTCTTCAAGGTTAAGCCAAGTCCAAAGATGACCCATTAATTCTATAGCCCTCCAGACATCATCTTCTATGACCCTTTTTTTAACAAGACCCACTCAGAATTAAACTGGGATGTTACCCATCTTTCACTGTTACCTTACTTCACCTCACCATTACCAATTATTTATTGTGTATTTTTCCTTTTGTCATGTTTTTTCAGTTGCTTATCTCTTCTGGCCCTATGCAATTGCTAGTAGTTTACTTTCTTTCTACTGTTTTTTTGGGGGGGTGTTTTTGTGGTTTTGGGGGGTTTTTTGTTGGGTTTTTTTTGTTTGGTTGGTTGGTTTTTTTCCTATTAAAGAAAACAGATTTTCCTGGAGGAAACAAACAAAAAAAAAAATTTCAATGTCCAAATCATGACTGTTAAATATTGAGAGCCTGGATCAACTAGAAAATCTTCCGTTCACATGCTGCTTTTCCAAATAACTGTTTTTCACACATTCTGATTCAGGACAGAATTAAGAGCTTTGAAATTTTCTGAAAAGAAATGAGACAAACTACACAGAAAAGGAGAGTGATGTTCAGTCCATATTATGGGATGCTAGAACAATTCCCAGCTCTCAGATGATGCTCCAGTCACATCCCAGTTCCATGTCGCAGCAAGATCAAGGCCTTCATAATTTTCTTCCCACCTTCCCCCTCCCCATCCCACATTCCTCTTGCTGTATGAAGGACACCAAGCAAAGGGACTCCTAGGAACCCAGAGTGCACACAAGCCAAGTCCCCATATTGGGCTAGAACTAGCAAGATGTTGCAGATTGTGCCTGTCCTTTGCTTTAAACACAACCCTTAAACCAGGATGGTCAATAGTTAGATGGTCAGGACACTTACCAAGACTGCAGGAAGCCCAGTAACAGGAACTTGTTCTGTCTGATTCTGATACTTGAACCAGAAAGGTATCATGACACAGAAGTGTCCTAAGAGCCATGCACCAAACCGGGATATACATGGACAACATATAGCATGCTGAAAGCAGTCTCTGGTGTAAAGGCAAGGTAAATGAGGATGGAGAGGCAGACTGTACTTGATTTGGTCTTTATTTACCACTCATGGATATGCTCAGAACAAATAGAAAAGCATCATATGTTGACTGAAAAAGTCAGAAGTTACTGAAGGACAGTAACTCTGTGCAGCGAACAAAATAACAGAGACTTGGTTCTTTCATCACTCACTGTTTTTCACTGAGACAAAATCAAGCTCACATTTTCAGGTAGTTGAAAACAAACTGTATAAGATACTGCAAAGGCTTCCAGAATTTACATCTGTTACCGCAAATACGGATTAGATTCTGCGCCTGGGTGTCCAGCCATGGTTTCTTCATTATTTACTACACATACGAGAATTTCAGCATCAGTCCACACACTCAGTCTCTACATCTTGATAACATTTTGATATTTTTCTGATTCTAAGTCTGCACATGCTTCTCAACAAGCATCTGTTAATTGATAAGCTGCAGAACAAAAACAAACCAAAAAAAAAAAAGACAGCTGCTTATAATATTGGGGGCAGTCACAAGGCTGAGATAAGGAGGCAATCTGAAATAGGGAAAAGCAGAAGTATTTCAGCACATGCATCAGCAGTGGTTTTCTTGCTGTAATGCATACTTTGATCTGGCTCTTTTCTCATTCTCGTTTTTAGCTTAGAGGCTAATGATCCTTGTTGCTAAGTCACATCAGTGAAATGCTACGAAAGGACAAGTTCCATTTAAACGAATGAGTCTACATTGGCACACACAATTTGCATCCATGTTCCAAGGAATTATTTTGATCTGCAAACTTAACTTAAAGCTCATTCCTGGTCTTTTAGCAAGGCACATTGCCCTGGGAGCTTATACTCTAAGTAACACTTAGTGTCATTGCTCTCTCCTCTTTTGGAAAACAATGGATGCTTAGAATTAATTCTAAAAGCTTTAAGAATGTACAACATACACAAAACTTCAGGCAATGTTACATGTAGTGACACTATGTATTCAAGTACTAGCTATAATCAATATCTGTGATTTTTACGCTGAAATTTAATGACCTATTACATACTTATCCTCAAAGATTAATATAATTTTGACTCAAAACTCCCAACAGCCTATGTGCATAGCAGTCTGTAACACGATGGCTTTTCTTGCCACAAGTTGTATGGCAAATCTGAAATTTTTTTCTCATCACTATAGTACAGATTATTGCAATATTGGACACTGAGGTGCTGGAGCGTGTCCAGAGAAGGGCAACGAAGCTGGTGAAGGGCCTGGAGAACAAGTCTTATGAGGAGTGGCTGAGGGAACTGGGGCTGTTTAGCCTGGAGAAGAGGAGGCTGAGGGGAGACCTCATCGCGCTCTACAACTACCTGGAAGGAGGTTGTAGCGAGGTGGGGGTTGGTCTCTTCTCCCAAGTAACAAGCAATAGGACGAGGGGAAATGGCCTCAAGTTGCGCCAAGGGAGGTTTAGACTGGACATTAGGAAAAACTTCTTCACTGCAAGAGTGGTCAGGCCTTGGAACAGGCTGCCCAGGGAAGTGGTGGAGTCACCACCCCTGGAAGTATTTAAAAGACGTGTAGATGAGGCGCTTAGGGACATGGTTTAGTGGGCATGGTGGTGTTGGGTTGACGGTTGGACTTGATGATCTTAGAGGTCTTTTCCAACCTTAATGATTCTATGATTCTATAATAGTTTCCACACTGGAAATGAGAGCACTTGATGGAACAGAGCTGGGGCAGGAACAACTGAAAAGTGTGGTATGTCCTTTCACAAAGCCCCAAAGCTGCAGATTTAGTTGGTATAAAGCATCACTGTCACTGTTCCACAAGTATACAGGAAAAGAAGGTAGCAGGTGCCAGAAGAGAAGATAGAAGGTACCATTTCTGCTTTGTGCGCAGCAGAATACTAATGAGGTTTCTGTGCTACCTCCTGAAAGAAGCAAGTGAAAATAGAAAGGGCAAAGTGACACAAAGAACTGGTCCTTTCATGCTAGAGCTTACCCAGATGGAAGACTGTCAGGTGTACAGGTCAGAGATCAAAAGCAACGGGAGTATACTCAATCTCTATCAAGCATCATGGAGAAACTTCTCTGAGAACTTCACATTCCACAAACATCTTTGCTTTAATAGGTATCTACAATTTCCTTTCAACCTACAAATTCCAGCACATTTTTACCATTTCCAGTTGAACCTTTACATATTTGTTCTATCTTTTTTTTTTTCCCTCTGAATAACAAGGACAAATCTCAAATTATCCTACAAGAATGTCAAAGCTCCTGCCTTAAAATTAAATCCTACCTTATCCAAATGTGAACTAGAGTATTTCCTGAAATCTCAGTAGACACAGTCCAAATTAAGTGTTCACTCAGGAAAAAAGAAGTATCCAGGCACCTGACTTTGTAATGGCTTTAAACTATAACAATGACTACCACATTTGAATACCGCATGTTCTGGTTTTTACCAGTGAACTATGTTTTGGTTTACAAAAGAAACTGAATACCATTCTGTTGCGGAGAGAGAGAGAAAGAGGAAGAGATGTAAATACTAAAGATAGAAGAATAAAAATCTTTTGAAGGGGAATTGAGTGCTTGCCTACTGCTTAAGAAAAATGCACTATAAAGCGGCTATTGATTTTTCATTCAACAGCACTGAATGTTTTATTGAAAAGCAGCAATGCTCAGTAATTTGAATTTTCAATTAAGGTAGCACGTTCCTTGGACACATTTACTACTGCACTCCAGTGACATTTATTTGACTTTTAAAATCCCTTTACTATTGTATTCGTGTTTGTATAGATCAAACTACCAATACAGAAAGTGTTAGGATTATAACACTGCTGATTATAGACACATGTTTGGAAGGCTCTGTGGACAATCTAATGACTTTATTTATAGGTAGGACAATGCGTAGTCAGACATAGCTGAACTAAAATATGCCACTATGAGATAAATTAAGCAGTGCAGTATTTCAGCTTACAGGTATTTACATTTTCCTTGCCTTTATGGACAGTATATAGTTTCAGTGAAGTTAAACTAGTTATTAAAAAATATTTAAATTATATGTTTACATTTTAGAGGATTGGGGGGGCTTTACTGAAATTCACTGTTCTCAAACTGGTCAGCTACTTATATGTATAAACATTTCAACTGTAAGATAGGATGCAGTATTTCTGGACTATAAATAGATAATGATGGCTCATATTGCATTCTCTTCTAGAGAAAAATGGCCGATAACCTGCTAGTTTTCGTAGTCCCGTGTAGTAGTGGGGTAGCTTGACCTCCTTGTGGTCAACTGACAAACTTTATACTTCTAGAAATAGATTTAGTCTTTCCTAGTCATAGGAGCTTCCTTGTTCAAAAACTGTATCAGCTATTTCTGCTAAGGGAAGAACTTGGGTAATCCTTGGGAATTTTACTAACTGGGAGAGACACAGCATGGAGTCACTATTGCACCAGGTTGTGCACACTGCTGTGCAACAAAGTGCTAGCAATTTATTTCATCGAAATCACAGCGTAGGTTGCACAAACTCCCACCAGTTTGTAACACATTGCACTTAAAATCTTGTTTCTTGCACTTAAAGTCTAGATATGAGCAAAAGGAACACACCTTATATGCAAAGCCAAGAAATTACTGTTACTTTAACTGAAGTCTTGACAGCCTAAAGAAGGAGTCCAATTGCAATGATACTAGCACTTATATCTCAAAATATATTAGGCTAAAATATATACACAAATGTTCTAAAAATCAATGCTTTTCTATGGTGGTGTGCTTACCCTTACTCACGGTTTTATTTCTTCTCACCCCTAGAACCACTTGAGGTCATTTTTACATGCTTGCTCACATGCTCATTCTTCACTGGTTTGCAAGTATATGTTACATTTAAATGTGCTATATATGGTGTGTTTTCATGCGTGTTCTTTCTTCTCTTTGTTACCTACTCCTCAAACAGTTTTTACTCAGGTCCCAGGCTTGTTTCATTTAACAGTAATCGTATACTGGTGAGTTATTTCTACCTCTCAGGCCTTTGATATCATCCTGTGCCTGTAGATTCAAAACCCCTGCTGTTATCTCTTGCCTATACTCTTCTACGCTGCATTTTTGTTCCAGGGTCATAGGTAGTTCATTCTGCACAGAAAAACTACTTGCTTTTCCTACCCGCCGGTTACAGAAATATATATAACAATGTATAAGCATGTATATATGTATAGACAACTGTACAAAAGCTAAAACAAAATAGGTAGTAGCACCTGTTTGTCCAACAATTGTTGTTACAGCTAAACAACCTAAAACAGAGCACACACAGGCCAAGTCAAGTCCAGACAAAGCCCAACAAGTCCTAAGATCTACGTTATTATCTTAACACAAACCCTGTACCTATTGTAAGCAATAGCAACACCATATTTACAGAGCTACAAAGCTACAAAAGAATAATTTCACAGAAATGGTGCAAGAAAAAAGTGACAGTGAATTAACAGTGTCTTCAATAGCTCCTAATTTGCTTCTGCTGCTGTGGGGAAAAACAAATTTCAGCATTGAATTTAATATCTTCTGCATATGCACTGAGTAGTGTTCAGATATCACTAACCTCTTCTGCAACCCAACTCTTTTTCCCCTACTTATAACTAACTTCTCTTGGGGTTTTTTTTGGTAGGATTAACTTTCAGTAATGGCTTTGTTTTAATGCTTTAACGGTTTTCAATAAATAACAGTTCAAATTTGGCCCAGGCAAGAATGGATAAAATAAAAAATTTCTGTTACTTCTGGCAGGAGTTAACCCTTTTTATAATGAGTGATGTTATATCACAACCATGAGAGTGACTGGCTAAACTGACACTCTGCCCCTTGGAAACCTCAGTCCAGAGCACTGCAGTAGAAAATAGTTCACTTGCTTCAACTTACTCCTACTCCTTTTCTTTAGCTATTCATCATCATTATACATGGGGCACTTTTCTAACAGCCTTTCAATCCCCTTCATCTTAGGCAAGGACTTGGCTGGCCCCCGCTGGCTGAAACTGCCCACACGGCAAATTGTTTGGGAAAGCACAGCTTCCTGAGAGGAATGCAAAGGCTGTCCGCAGCTGAGGTAAGAAATAAAATATAGTGAGAAGCTGAAGAGGACAAAATTAAAAAGAAAATTAAAAGCGGGGGATGGGGGGGGTGGG
>NW_009187818.1:0-225 GCF_000690835.1 Fulmarus glacialis
GGACTCAAACCGTGAGCCCGTGGGCAGGTCTCGACGGAGGGACCGATAGCTGCACGAGCTGCGTGGGCTCTTCCCCGAGCTGCCGGCTCACTCGGGAGGAAGAGTGCACCATCCCTACCAGGGTCCTGCATCCACTGCACCATTTGCAGGATGCAGGAGGTCTCCCGGGAAGCCCAAACCCCACCTGGACCTCCACGACCAGCCCTGCAGCGCCCAGCCCTTGCC
>NW_009187818.1:358-708 GCF_000690835.1 Fulmarus glacialis
CTCGGCACGACGCAGCCTCTCGCTGCCTCTTGCTGCGGCGCAAGCAGACCCGGAGATATCCCTGCAGGCATCCCTGTGAATCCCACCTCAGCCGCTCCTGTCTCACAGAAAATCAATGGCAAGCATCTCAATTAATCACACCGGGGGCAAATTGATTAGGAGCCTAAATAAGGTCAACATGGTTGTCTGCTTATAGGGTAGGACCCCTTAATCATCATTTTATCTGCAATAGGCTGCGGAACCTGCAATCACACCATCCTTGGGAGCATGGAGGGATTTTTCACTTATCTCCTGCAATTGCTAGGGCCAGCAGAATAGGAGCCATGGCTCTGCCATAAAGGAGCTGAATT
>NW_009187818.1:751-1022 GCF_000690835.1 Fulmarus glacialis
CAATAAGGAAGCGAATTTGGAGCGTGCAGCAACTCCCCAGCCACACGCAGCCGCGAGACCTGAGCGTGAGACCCCATGGCCCACCAAGCCCAGCTGTCTCCTCTGATTCAGGGGAAGACAAAAACAATTAAGCACTGCTGCTCTAGGTGCAGTACATTCCCTCCTGACCCCAAAACCAACAGCTTATGCTGGAGATTTGATTAGCCCTGTCATTATCTTAGATTGCATACCTGAAAATATTGTTAGCGGTCACAACAGCATTGAACCTTTG
>NW_009187818.1:1070-1356 GCF_000690835.1 Fulmarus glacialis
GCCGTCCTCTTGCCTCGGAAACCCCTGCCACTCTCGCTGCACAGAGCAGCCCACTGCTCGGAGCCGAGGAGTTTTACTGCATGACTCTGTCCTCTCCGCTGCGGCGCGGAGCAGGGTGTTTCATATGGCCCCGTGTCCCTGACAGATGCTCTGCACAGCAAGCAGCGCCGTGGGCTGGGGTTGGGACCCCCCAGTTGCCCCAGGGGGAAGCACCCCGGGAGCTCCCCGGGGCAGCGTGGTGGGTGCAGCGGTCTGCCGGGCCCGGGGGACCCGCTGCCTCCCCACC
>NW_009187819.1:0-586 GCF_000690835.1 Fulmarus glacialis
CACAACACGCTCTGACATGACACAACACATGACTTCTCACAACCCCCCGACTGCCCCCATAGCCCCTATTCGTCATCCCCCAAAAAGGATTTTTTTGGGGGGAAAAAACCCCCAAACCCTCCCTTTTTCCCTTTTTTTTTTTGCTTTTTTTGGCCCATTAAGGCACCCATTTCTGCAAAAAAACCCCACCCCACCCATTTTGTACCCCTCGCCCCGACTTGTGATCCGCTTGTGATTTTGGGGCAATTTCAACCTCACCGGCAAAAAAAAAAAAAAAAAAATCCTTATTTAGTAATTCAAACCTTTTTTGCCATTTGAATCAACCCCTGGCCTGGCTTTAATCAAAACAATGTTTTCCTCCCCGTTTTCACCTTTTTTTCTCGCCAAAAATGATGTCAAAGCGCTGGGTGGGTCGATCCCCTGGGGTCGTCTGTATTTGTCATTTTTTTCCCCTTCTTTCCGCAAAAAATAATAAAAGGAGGAGCAGGAGCCGGCTGCCCTGGGTTGCTCTCGGCATTTGCATCAAGGATTTGAGGACAAACCGGAGCTTTTTGGGGGTGGATAAAAACCGGAGGCGGGTAAGGTA
>NW_009187819.1:636-6210 GCF_000690835.1 Fulmarus glacialis
ATAAAAACCGGAGGCGGGGAAGGGAAAAAAATATATATAAATAAATAGATTTTTTTTGCAGCAAAGAGCCCAAAGTGCAAAAGTACTTTGAGGAAATTCCTCAAATAACACCCCAGCACTGGGTTTGTTCCCAGTCGTAGCGGAATTCAACTGTTTCTGAGGGGATTTTGGGGGGGAAAAGGGGGAAAAAAGGGGAGGAAAGGGAAAAAAGGGGAAGAAGGGGGAAAGGAAAAAGGAGGAAAAGGAGAAAAAAGAGAGGATTTGGGGGAAAAAGGAGGAAAAGGAGAAAAAAGAGGGGATTTGGGGGAAAAAGGAGGAAAAGGGAAAAATGGGGCAAAATGAAGAAGGGAAATAGGGAAAAAAGGGAAAAAAGGGAAAATGGAAAAAAGGGGGGAAGGAGAAAAAAAGAAAAGGGAGGAAAGGGTAAAAAGGAAAAAAGAGGAGAAGGGGAAAAAGGCAAAAAAGGGGGGAAAAGGGGAAAGAAAGGGAAAAAGGGAGAAAGAGGGAAAAAAAGGGGGGGAAAGGGGAAAAAAGCAAGTATGTTCAGAGGAGAGCTTGAATTTTGTAAAAATTTTGGGGGGACCCAAATGCGTCATCCTGGGTCTGTTTCCATGGAGATGTGAAATGATGGGGAGGTGGCCTTTGGGTGGGGGGAAGGCACCTGGAAATGCCAAAAAACCCCCAGATTTTGGGGTCAGGTGCAAGTGCAATAAAATGTAGATTTTTAGGACAGGTGTAAGTGCAATAAAATAGTGACTTTTGGGATGAGTATGAGTGAAAAAAACAGATTTCGGGGGCACGTGTGAGCGCAAAAAACAGACTTTGGGGCGAATGCAATAAAACACGTATTTTGTGGATGAGTGCAAGGGCAAAACCCACAGATTTTGGGGGATGTGTGTGAGCCCGAGTGCAATAAAATGCAGAATTTTGGGCCATGGGCAAACACAAATGCAATTTAAAAAAGTCAGAGAATTTGCTCGTTTTCTTACCTTCTGCAGCCAAAGCACCATGGAGGGCAGCCTGGCCCGGGGAAAAGCTGATGTGCCGCTGCGGGTCTGGCCCATCGTGTTGTGGGGTGAGTTCAAACAGGGTAGAGAAATGCATCATAACCTGGAAAATTCCCCCCCCCCCAAAAGGTGAATCGCCTCAAAATAAGATTTTTCCAGTCCAAAAGGCCACATTTCACACCCCCATCCCGTGCAACGATTGAGAAGAGACAAAATTCCCCCCTATGACACGTAGAGGGGAAAACCAAGAGGCAAACACCCCACCCAAGACGTGTTTTGGGGGGATCGGTTGAAAATAGGGCAATTTTCCCCCTGGTTGCAACCCAGTGCCGGCCATGGTCCTTCTCTGAGTGTGGCTGTCCACATTTCCACCCCCGTGACCTTTTGGAGGTGAAAGGGGACGCCTTAAAAATCCCAATTCCCCCCCTTCGAATTCCTTCATCCGGCATGAAACCCACCCAAAAAGCCCATCTTTTGCCCAGGAAATTAATTGCTACTTCTTCAAATTGTTATTTCTTCAAATTGATAGTCCTTTAAATCCATGCTCCTTCAAAACAATTTCTTCAATTCAATATTTGTTCAAATGGACAGACCTTGTTTCTCCAACTTGATAACCCATCAAATCAAAAGTCCGTCAAATCAAAAGTCCGTCAAATCAAAAGTCCATCAAATCAAAAGTCCATCACATCAATAATCCATCAAATCAATGTTAATTCAAGCTGTTATTCCTCAAAATCAATATTCCATCAAATCAATAGTCCATCAAATCGCTATTCCTTAGCCACCAAGATTAAATCAGGTGCCACCTCAACCCCAACTTGAGTCTTGGTCCCCAGCTAGGGTTGCCAAATCTGACCTTATGGATGATGAAGGCACTGATGGCAAATTCTCCTCTTCCTCGGGCTTTTCTAGGTGTTTTTTACTTGCTCAATGTCGCTGCGTCGGCTCCACATCACCTGGGGGAAGATTTTGTGGTGGCCTTCATGCAAAACGGTTTGCAGCAGACCCTCAACAGCGACTTCAAGCTGCTCATCACTGGTTATTCGCCCTTCACGTCCGTAACCATCTCCATGAAGAAGCCAGGCTTGAGGATGACGGTGCAGGTGACCACAGGCCAAACCATCCTGGTGAAGATCCCACCCCAAGCAGAGATGGTGGGAAGTAAAACCTTTGACAACACTGTGGTGGTGAGGGCCAACAATGCCATCTCCTTGGTGATGGTCAACGAGAAACCCACCTCGATTGACTCAGCCGTGGTATACCCAGTGCACAGTTGGGGCACGGAATACCACGTTGTGACGCCCAACGTGGGCACTGACCGCTATGGCGAGTTCGTGGTGGCCGCTTGGGATGAGCCCACCATGGTTGACGTGCACCTCAAAGCCACGGTGACCTACCAAGGCCGGTCTTACCCCCGGGGCTCAGTGCTCCCCATCAGACTGGAGCCGTTCCAAGCAGCCCAGCTCCAAAGCCCATCTGATATGTCTGGCACAAGGATCGTGGCGCAGAAACCCGTGGCCGTCTTCACCGGCCACACTTGCTTGGCCAGGTTCGCCCACTGCGACCATTTGGTGGAGCAGCTCCAGCCCACTTCCAGCTGGGGCACCACCTTCATCGTGCCGCCGTTGCCTTTCGAGACTCAGTCTGATATCATCTACGTCTCCACCTCCCAGCCGACACGCGTGGAGTCTCAACACGGGGTGACCAGGACCGTTCGGGAGCTACGGCCCAGCCGGTCAACGCTCTATGGACTGCAAGCCTTAAATGCTTTGTACCTCTCTGCCAACGCCGGCATCCAGGTCATTTTTTTTGCCGATGGAGGTAATAAAGATGCCATTTCTTATGACCCATTTTTTATGACCATCCCAGATGTCTCCAGCTACTGCCACTCCTATAACATCTTTACCCTGGATGGTTACGATAATTACGCCTTGCTGATAGCCAGGACCTCGGAGACGTCTGGCGTGACGCTCAACAAAATGCCGTTGAGAAACGTCGTGTGGAAGCCTGTCCCGGGCACCGACTACGCCTGGGCCGGGCAGAGTTTGGGCAGTCAATTCGCTGTCCATACGGTGGAGCACAAGACGTCCCCTTTCGGGTTGCTCAGCGTGGGGATCCGGGAGCAAAAAGCCTATGGGTCAACGGCCGTTTGTGACAGCGGTGAGTGCCCCGTGGCCACCTCCAGCTCCCTTCACCCCCTTTTTGCTTCCCTCCTGCCCCCTCTCAAAAGCGTGGTTGCAATGCAAGGCAAAACCACACGTTTTTAGGAGTCAAAATTTAATCCTCCGAGCCGGGTGTCTATAACATCCCTTTTCCATCCCCCGGAGCTGATAAACGTTGAGCTCGCATCTAGAAAAGTATCTAAAATTAGCTGGTTTGAGCTGAAACTCAGCTTTTCTCTTGTAGCACAAGGATAGGCAGGTTTAAAAGCGGGTAATTCATCCAACATGGCTCTGGAGGGGATATTTCTTCTATAAATAATCTAGAAATAAATCATCTGTAATTAAACAATCAACGAAAGAAGCCTCAAGCGCTCAACTCAGATATTCAAGTTCAAGCTTAAGGTGGCTAAACCCACCTGGGATAAATTTTTATCTGTAAATAATCTAGAAATAAATCATCTATAATTAAACAATCAATGAAAGGAACCTCAGTCGATCAACCCAGATGTTCAAGTCTAAGCTTAAGGTGTCTTAAACCTACCTAGGATAAATCCCTGCTTTAATATAGTAGAGATCTGGAGGTGCTGGTTGACCGTCTACGGTGACGGTGATGCTCGCCCTGTCCCTGAGGCCACATCTGGCGGCGAAATCATCCCCGCAAATAATTGTGTGTGATTTCTTCCAGATCCCTGCCGGCTCGTGAAATGCCGTGCGAAGGAGACGTGCAAGATGGAGAAGGGGGAGGCGGTGTGCGTGCACGATTACATGGGAACCTGCATGGGGTCGCAGTCCCTGCAATACCACACCTTCGATGGGGTGACCGTGGACATCCGGGGCGGCTGCACCTACACCATTGCCAAGTATTGCGGCAACGATCCCACCCTGGTGCCTTTCGTCGCGGAGGAGAAGAAGAGCGAAGGCAATTTTAAGGAGTGGTCGACCAACGTCTACGTGTATGGCTACAACATCTCCATCCACAAGGGAGAGGGAGACAAAATCCAGGTGGGTTTTTCCAGGCCGTGGCAGTGTTATTCTGGACAAAGCCTTTTGTGCCAAGTGGAAGAGGATAAAACATTGCGGTGGGGGAGGTTGAAATAAAAATTTAGGAGAACCACCAAAACCACGGAGTATTGGGAAATTTTGCATGACAAATCAAGACGTGGCAAAGGAGAGAGGGTGCTTTGTGCCTGACTCAAGGTGTCTTCAAATAAACCATCCTCACTTTTTGATTAGCATCAAGAAAAAGGCAATCTTAAGGTTGGCTTTATCCATGAGGTCCACCAACCATGGAGGTCTACCACAAAAAGGGAGTCTAGGTGAGACCTAAGTCTATTTTGCAAGGTTAGATGTGGTTCCTCCCAGCCGTACAGTTTGGTGGTCTTAACATAAATGAGATTTTAAGCTTAGAAGTTGAAGGAGATGGTTCTTATATGACATATTTGGGTTTTGATCTTTTCCCGTTAAAGCCTATTGCGTATCTACAGGACACGGGACAAAATTACCGGTTTCTGCTGACGATTGCTTCTTCCTGAAAGAATTTTCTCTGATTGTATCTACATGCTTTTTTGGAGTTGCGAACTCTTAGCAAAGCCACCATCCGATGAGATTTAATTCTTTTTTTTCTCCTTTCCCCCAAGGTCAACAACAAACTCACCAGCCTACCAGCCACCCTGGAAGCGGGGAAGATCCAGATCTCCCAACACGAGGGTCGGACCATCCTGCAAACGGATTTTGGGCTGCAGGTGACCTACGATGAAGACTGGGCCATAATGGTGGCAGTTCCCAGCAGCTATTTCGGGGCCACCTGTGGACTCTGCGGCAACTTCAACGAGGACACGGAGGACGAGACGACACTTTCCGATGGCACTCAGGCTGCCAGTGTGGAGGATTGGGCCGAAAGCTGGCGAGATCCCTCCTGTCAGGATGATTGTGAAGGCCAGGAGACGCTGCAGGACACAGCAGGCTGTGGTGAGCTCATATGGGGGGTCCCCAAGCATTTGGGGGGAGAAAGAAGGGGATCCACATGGGGATCTGGCCGCGGGTATCTGAGAGTTGCTGCCCAGGCCACCAAGTTGATGCTTGTGAGCGTCAACGTAACCAACATCTCCAGCATGGGGGAAGGGTTGCGTTGCTCTTTTCATGCCAAACCATCCCAAAATCCACCTTATCTGACTTCAGATGTCCATAACACACCGAATTATGTATGGATTTTCTTGAGGGCCGTCCCCACTGGGTGTCTCATGGACTCTGAATCACTTGTGGGCATCAACTGAGCCAACATCTCCAGCGTAGGAACCCGCTGTCCCTCTTAGCAAAGTGCGTAGCTCATCCCTTGTGTTGCCCTTTTTTTTTTTGAGATCTTCTGCTCAAATATCATCCTCACAGCTCAGAGATGCCCCAAAAAC
>NW_009187820.1:0-1337 GCF_000690835.1 Fulmarus glacialis
CCGTGGAGCTGGGGCCCAGGGCCGGTGCTCCTCTGGAAGTCAGGGGTCTCCCCCCGGAAAACGTGAATTTATTTGCGGCTGTATTATGGGAGCTGTACATTCCTAACAGGACTGGGGGTGTGCTGTAGCCGTCTCACTTCACTTCTGTTGGATTTCCCACTTCCTTTAACTTTTTATCAATTTGTTTGGTTGCTGCTCTTAGTAGAGATGGTTCTTTGGGAAGTTGAAGAAATCAAGTGTTTATTTTTAGAAACTGCAAAAAGAGTTCAACCCAAGGCAAATACAATTACTTCAGGTTGCACGCAGGCTTCTGAGAAGCAAAGAAGAAATATTTTCTAAATAGCAAATGCCCTAAAAACCAATGCCGTGAAGCCGCTGTGCAATGAGAGCATCGCTTAACCATTTGAGGAGTACATTTAATTCCACGGGGGTGGGAGGTGGTGCTGGGTGCCTGCTCCGGACACCCCGACACCGCACACAGTCCCACGCGCCCCAGCCCATGACGTGCCCCGTTCCCCCCATCCCACCCCGTCCCCTTGCACGGGGGAGCCGAGCGGTTGCTGCTGCTCCTGGCAAAGCCCCTCCACCTCCTTTAGCCTGCAATCTGCCTCTGTCCTCTGGGGTATTTTTCTGCTTGAAGGGGCCTCCCAGATGCTATTCCTGGACCAGTTTTAGGGCATTCGTTGCCCAAAGCTTCTGCTGGGTTGTTTCTGGAGACCTCGTGGCTGGGGAAGAGGAGAAGGGGTGGGAGAGGCTCCTCGGTTGAAAGCTTTCACTCTATAATTAAGCTGAACAAGAGACTCTGAGCTAAATCTCTGTTTCTCTCACTCTGCCTGAGCGAACACAAAGAGGAGAAAAGGACCGAACCAGACAATTAAAACAAGCAATAACATTGCACAGAGAGGTCCATGGAATGATTTTTCCTTGACACGCTCGCCCCCAACAAGTGCCACATGCCCTGTGTATAAATAGCAGCTGCCCAGACTTGCTTAATCATCCCATTGTTGCTTTATAATATTAATTAAACATTCCTCTGGGATTGTTCGCATCCTAATTAAGTCGGGAACTTACAAAAGACAGTGAAGAAATCAAACGCGTGTGTGCTGGGGGATGCACAACCCAATTTTGCTAAACTGTGTGCAACCGTGTTTAAAAAAAAACATTAAAATTGCAGGAGGACTGCGGGTAAAAGCATTTTTCATAGTCAACAACGACAGGGACTGTTGGTTAACGGTCCTCGGGGATCGAGGGCGGCTCTTTGCTCCGGGAGCGTTTGGAGGGAGAGCTGTAGGCAGCGAGCGGCTGCCTGGGTGCTGGAAGGGACGAGCGTCTCCCCC
>NW_009187821.1:0-602 GCF_000690835.1 Fulmarus glacialis
CCCAGGGGCAGCCGGGCGGACCCGCCGCCGCGGGAGACGCGCTCTGGGTGAGGCTGAGGGGGCAGATGGGCGAGGCCCGGCGCTGCTGGGTCTCGTCTCTGAGGGCTTGTGACCGCTCCCGCTAGGGGCCCGGCGCAAGCTGAGGCGCCCCATGGTGTTAGCGGGTTTATGTAGCTCTTTCCCCCGAGGTGGCCAACCCGGGCAGGGCGGTGAGGCAGGAGGGGCCTTTCCAGCTGCAGATGTCACGTACCTGTGCCTGAAGGATGGCTTGTCAAGCTCTCCCGTGTCTTGCAGAACTTCGAAACAGCTGTGCGGGAGAACGTTACCATTAACGGGCAACCCTGGGAGGAGACTTCGGATGACTCCGAGCTGCAGACTGGTATGCGTTGGTTTCCATTAATTTCTTGCTGGGTCGTTTTCTGCATGTGTTATTTTTAGTTGGGCAGTTTTTCCCCCAGCTATCTGTGGCAGTAAGGACGCTCACGGAGCAGGTGAGGTCAAACTCCAGCTCAGATATGCCCGTGTAAAGATCTGAAGTGCTGCATTGCAGGAGCACAATTCTCACAGAGCAGTGTTCATAAACGAAGAGCAACCAAGACGTG
>NW_009187821.1:627-15816 GCF_000690835.1 Fulmarus glacialis
AAGGGGAAAGTGCTTTATCTGAAGCACCATTGCTTGTTTGACAGTTCTGTCAAGATCCTTATAGATCTTGAGGTACAAATTCTAGCTAGCACTAGTGTGTGGTGCCAACCTAACTTGCTTACTGGAGAAAAGTAGCTTAGAGCCTCCCAAAGTATCCAGTATTAACATGGGAAAAATAAAGGTTTAACTAAGTTTAATGGCAGCTGTCTTGCTAGAAAGTCTAGCTTTTAGGAAGTCGGTATTTCAAAGCAAGGTTTTTCATTCGGGAGGTTAGGAAAGAGCATGTTCTATTTCAGCAACTTCTCTTATCAGAATAAAGGGAGTATACAACGTTTAATGGAATAGGGTAACGTGATCTATTTTTGAAGCTAGAACACAGCAACAGGATCCAAGTCCAGAAGCCTCCCTCTCTGGGGCTCTCTGGGCAGTCAGTTTCTGTGTTTGACTGCCCTGATGGTGAAAATTTTCTTTCCTGTGGCCTATTGGAATTTCCTTTACTGTAACGTATCTGTTGCCTCTCATCCTTTTCCTGCATGCCTCTGAGAAGAGCCTGCCTCTGTCCTTTCTAGAACTGCCCTTTAGGTAGCTGAGGGTAGCAGTTAAATTACCTCCATAACCTTCTCTTCTCCAGGCTGAACAACCCCAGCTCCCTCAGCTGCTTCTCATACATCATGTACTCTGCATGCCAGCTCTCTTGGTGTTCTTCCATTGGAATTGCTCCGGTACTCAATGATGCAGTCTTCCAGAGCATCCAAGCTAGGATGTTATGGTCTAGGGAGGTGAGAATCCTGGCTGGATCATTGAGCTCAGAGGGTAGTGTTTAATGGTTCATGCTTTTACCTCAGGGCTGATTACAAGTGGAGTTCCTCAGGTGTCTATTCTGGGACCCATTCTGTTTAGTGTCTTTATCTGTGACCTGGAGGAGGAGATGGAAGGTGCCTTCACCCAATTTGCAGCTGACATCAACCAGGGTGGCATGGAGTGAATATGCTCAAGGGCAGGCCCATTCAGGGCAACGTAAACAGGCTGGAGAAATGCATCTGTGGAATCTCATGAAATTCAACAAGGATAAAAAGCAAAGCCCTAAATCTGGGAAGGGGTAGCCCCCTGCAGGGGTACAGGATGAAAAGGACCTGGGGGTCCTGGTGGGCTAACTCTGAGCCAGCCTAGTATACTGTGTTAACAGGACTGTAGTCAGTAGATTCAAGGAAGTGATTATTTGCCTTTAGTCTGCACTTACTAGAGCACATCTGGAGTAGTGCACTCATTTTTAGACTCCCCAGTATAGGGAAATTGTTGATAAACTGGAGTGAGTTCATCAGAGGCTGCCAAGACGGCCAAGGGACTGGAGCACTTGCCCTATGACTGGGCCTGTTTAGCCCAGAGAAGACAAGCCAGCCTTCCAGTACCTACGAGGAGGTTACTGAGAATGTGGAGCCAGACTATTTATTGAGGTGCACAGAGAAAAGGGTCATAAATTAAAAGGGGAGGTTCCGACTTGATGTAAGGAAGTAATAATTCACTATTAGGATAACTGAACACTGAAAAAGGTTGCCCAGAGAGCTTGTGTAGTCTCCAACACTGGAGGCTTCCAAGAACCAACTGGATGCAAGTCCTGAGCAACCTGGTTTGAACTGGGTGTTGACCCTGCTGTGAGCAGGAGGCTTGAGTCAGGAGAGACCTCCTGAGGGCCCTTCCAGCCTGAGTGATTTTGTGCTAGGGATTGGCCAAGATCTCTTCCTATCAAGAGGTCCTAGTAGTATGCCTGTTGCTACTATTTAATATACAAATTAAGGAAATGCTTATAATTATTGCTATATAGTCATATGTTTATATGTAATATATACCGTATTTTTATAATTATTCACTTCTGAATAATGGTAGTGGAGATTCTTGGTAGTCTGGTGTCCAAAGAAAATTTCAGTGCGATTCATTTGCTCGCCTGTGTTAGTGTTAGATACTCTTTGCCTGTAACTTGATGCTTTTTACAGTTGCACAAAGTCAAAAATACAGATATATTGAACTGGCTATGGAGAAAGAGCTCCTTGAACTGTTTTTTGGTCAGGAAGCTTCTGCAGTTGTAATTCTAGAATGATAAAACTCCAACTCCTTTGACTACAAAGTCAAAAATGCGCTGGTCTCATGATGCAAGATGCTGAACTGATTCACTTAACTAATTCCAGTTTGTTCAAAAATTTGTAAGAGGATTTTCTTAGTGGGAAAACTTTGTCCAGTTGGATGTTATTTTCAGTAAGTTAGCCTTTGTCTGTACAAGTCTAACTTTATGCCAACTGAAATGTCATCTTCCTACAGCTGGCATAAAGCAGGTGTAAGGACTGTATTGTGCTTTTTAATTTGACGTAAATTTACTCATTTGCCTGTCTCTGGTCCAGTTTGAATCACCAAGTGATCTGGCATTTTGTGCCTTTGGTGTTTACATTGACCAGTGGCTCAAGTCTTTCCTCTCTATACTTAAATGATTTCACAGTGATCCTAAAATAAACAAAAAAAACAAACCCACAAACTCTTAAAACCTTGATTTTGCCTTTCTGAGGTTTACAATCACCTGATTCTGCACGGATTGGCCAAGAGAGGGTGCTCAAAATCCATTCTTTACCACTAGATTGAAAACATTGCATGGCTTGCAAGTTGTGCTCAATATGTTAGCAGGGACAGGGAATTTAAATGCTAAGGAGTTTGCAAAATTAAATTAAAAAAAATTAAAAAGCAAGAGTGTTGTCAACGTTTCAAATCTCCAGCGGGGAGAAAAATTATAGGAGTGTGCAGATGCAAGAATACAGAAATATGCACTACCTTTCAGTTACACACAGTTAGGATATAAGATTGTGTGGTTAATTCTGTTTTCTTCTATAACTCTTAATTTTTATAGTTTGTAATGATGGCGTGTGATGGCAGGACAGTGCAGGCATTTACTAAATTTTGAAACCAGTTTTAAAATACTATCTTAAGCTTTTCAAATTGTTAATTGTAATTGCAATCTTGAAGAAGCTGAGTACCTGCAGTAGGGTGGCAGTAGTCAAAACACTTTAGTCAAGAGCTAAAAATACATGCTAGGTATTTAGTCTAATCTTACGATTGGAGAAGCAAGCTATGAAAGTTAGCTCCTACCAAATACAGTCTTTTGGGCCTCAGGTGTTGAAAGCAGACATGTTTTGGTTTTTTTGCAAATTCCATATGACTAGTAATTACAGATGTCCTCAGGGTGCAGAGTATTTCTGGGAACCGTGTTTCATTAAGGTGACATTGTATATTGTCAAAAATTCATAGATGGATTTTAAAATTAAACTACATATCTGTGCTCTATATGATATAAAATCAGTTAGGCTTCAAATTACTGTTTGGACAGTTGGTGTTTGTTTAATGCTTGAAAGTTACATAGATAAAACATTTTTCTTGCTGCATCTTGCATTGCTTTTCTTCAGTTGAAAAACAAATCTCAAAAGATAACCATTTCTTTGTGAAATTTTCTTTATAGATTCAGAGTGCATAGAGAAAAATACATTTTTGGTTTTTCCCCAGATCATTCCCTGCCTCCCCTGTTCTCACCGGCTTCCTTACTTCAAAAGTAACTGGTCAACATCAAGTTGTGCTCCAATTTCTGCATCACCTTACAAGGAGATCCAAGAGAGATATCTTTATCTTCATTGATAATCATGCATGATTTCTTATTTCAGATCTAAAGCTGTCTTTTTCCTTGTAACTTTGTCTCAAATTAAAAAATAATTGTAGGAGAATTCCTACAATAACTTTGTGTGTTTGTAATTTTCAGGTTCCAACATCAGAATTCTTGAAGATCAATTTGATGAACTAATAGTAGAGACAACAACAAAGCGTAAGCAGTGGCCTAAAAAGATACTGATGCATGCAATACAAACCATGAAGGCGGAGCAAGAGATGTTGGTGAGTAACCTAAGATTTTCAGAAAACATTTGCATATAGTAGCTGCTGACCACATGTAACTTGAAGAAATAAATCATCAAATGTTGACCTTTAAGCTCTTTCCCATAATTGCTTTTGATTCTTTGTCATATTATGAAATTGTTTCTTTCTATTAATTTGTTCTTCGGTAAAATGAGGGTTACTACGAAGTGGTATGACTGTGAATGAATTGGGCCTGTCGCACACTTCAGCAAGTTACTTAAGCAGATCGCTTCAACATGATGACTCATGATTTACAAGCCAGTATACACCTATTTATATTGTCAAATCCAGGTTTCTGAAATCTTTGGCTGAAGGCTGGTTGAAGTATTAAATGTTATGATACATACAGATACTATCATGTGCAGTGTATGACTTTTAAAAATATGTCTGTGTTTTCCTAAGCACTTTTGTTGACCTAATGACTACATTGAGTAAGTACTTTCAGTAAAGAAAGGAAAAAAAAAAAAAGGTAATGTGGATTAATGAATAGGTGCCGTAATTTCTCTGTTTTTTTTGACACTGAGTGTAAAATAATTACTGGCATTAAACAACCCGGTCATGTCTGTGGTTGCTAACTTTCTTTCCTGCAGTTACGTTAGGCCTGCCTTTTGCTTACCTGGTGATTAATTAGGAGTCAATTTTCTATGTCAAAAAAAAAGGACAAGAGGTAATAGGCACAAATGGAAATGCAGGAAATTCCATTTAACCATTTAAAAGTAAAAATAAAAAAGGACTGTGAGGGTAGTCAAACACTAGCACGGGCTGCCCAGCGAGACTGTGGAGCCTCCATCCTTGGAGATATTCAAAACCTGAGTGGATGAGGCCCGGAGCAACCTACTCTAGTTGGCCCTGCTTTCAGTAGGGGGTGAGACTAGACCATCCTTAGAGGCCCTTTCCAACCTCAGCTATTCTATGATTCTATACTAAAGAAGACAGGGATTTTTTTTAGGAAGTTAAGAGCCTGCATTCCACTTCTGAGGATTAAAATTGACAAAAGTAACTCTCTAGGTTAGCCGGGCATACATGATTTACAGTAAGTAAAAGTGCATGGGTATATATTTGTCTTAAATCTGAGATCTTTTCTAACATATATTGCCTTCTGTGATCTCTGTGTTTTGTCAATATATCAAGTATGGAAAACAAACAAAAAAAATCAACTAAAATAAAATGCTATTGCATAACACCAACATTTAACAAGATCTTGTAATCTTTCTGCAAAAGGAAAACTATGTTCTACCTGAGTCCCAAAATGGATTAGTTATTTAGAATGCCTCTCACGCTACCTTTTTTCTGTTGCTGACCTCTTCAAATTTTACACCACCACAACTTGATGATTATTTTAATTAAAAGTGTCTGCAAAATATAGGAAGTTTTTAGTTTATCTCTGTAAATGAAGTGGCTTTTTTTTTCCCCTCAGCTACTGCTGTGAAGGTACTAGTGGTTTCTCTGCTTTTGGTTGCTTTTATGTTCTTTTTTGACCCTAGCTACTCCTGTGATGCATGTTTTCTGAGGCATAAAAAGTAGCTATGAAAATGCGGTAATTAACTGCAGTTTATCTGGAGAGAACCACTCATTTAGTGTGGTGATCTCCCTATAGTTGCCAAAGCAAGAGATCATTCTGTAGGTTTTCAGTCAATATGTTTTGTTACGTTTGAGGATAATGCAAGCAATGTTTGTTCTTCTGCTTGGAGCTGTTACTGTAAATTTGCTAAGAAGATGTGTGAACTGTGAAAAAAATTGCTCTAGTAAAACTACAGGGAGGAATAATTAACTTTCCTCCTACTTGCTTTTGGTTGAAGAAGGCTGTGGGACAGCTCCTGAAGTGAAGAAAAATACTAACTTGCAGATGATACAACTTACGTTCCTGTGTCTTTGCTTTGTTTCCTTTTTCCCTGGTAGTTACTTCTAATTCCACCTTTCATATAACTAAATATTAGTTGTATTCATTATTTGTTATTAGTTAACTTCATGTCACAATTAACTGATGTCAAGTCACAAGACTCACAGTAGGACCAAAGCGCCAGAGAGCCTGGTCTGTGAAGGAGAGTGTTCTTATTCATGCAGAAGTAATTGCAGGGCTAGAATGTAGTCATTTAAATAGTTTTCTTTTTCTTAGCTTTTTGTCTTAATGTACCCCTTGTTTGAGTTTGCTCCTCTGTGAAAGCGTACTGGTTTTGTGAATGGCTCCTTAGAAGCCAGAGCAGCTCTTTTTCCTCAGTTGTGCAGCAGGTGGCAATGCTTCTTCCAAAATGTCTGGATTTCAGTTTAGTTCTCATGCTTTAATAATTAGAATTCTGCAAACTAAAGCAGATTTTGGAGATGTGTTTGCAGTGAACTTAACGGTGTTAACCAGAACACTGTTGCCAGTGACTGAGTATCTATAAATTGTACCTCTAATACATTCTGTAAGTAATTCCACCAGCATCTCCTTGTATTAGCCTTTCTCCATTGTTCCGACTGCTATGTGTATATTAGATAGCTATTAAATCAAGAGGGTATTTCAGAATTTTTGTTTTTTTGAATATGCAGAAGCTCTACCAGCCTTTTGTAACACCAGAAGAGATAAGATCCCAGCCTTCTCAAGGTAAAGATTGCGCGGGGAGGGCAACTGTACTGAGGAAATACTGCCTACCTTACTGGCTAGCTGTAAATGTTTAAGAAGCTTTCTTTAAACTTGTTTAAAATTATTGACTGTTTAAATAATCGACTAAAATAGCTAGAAGTTTGTCATAACTGCATGTATTGCTGCATCAGTTTGTTGTACCCATTTCTCTTCTTCTAAGTGCTGTCTGCTGTTAGGCACTGTACTTAAAGGCAAAAGCTGGCCGCTGTGTGGGTATTGGGTAGAAATTGTCGCAGAGCTACCCTCAGTAGGTTTTCTTACTTCTTTCCTTCACCACTGATGGAGGCTAGATGGGGAACTAGATGGATCGCTGACATTATACTTTGACCGTTCTTGTGTTCCTTCTACATGAATACTAGAAATGCTTCAGTCAGTTTCTTCAGGGAATTGAAAGCAGTTGTGTAGTACTCAGTGATGGCAGTGTTGACTCTCCTGACTTGCAAAGTAGGCATCAAATTTTATCCTGCCTGTGTCATTTGTAAGGGTTGATGAAGAAACAAAACCGCAAACAATGTCATAAGTTTGCTTACATGCTTTTGAAAGATTCCTTATAGAAACTCCTTGGAACAAGGTGGTGTATTTTGCAATTGGTGATTGGGATGTGCCTTTCTGAGGCTGGCCTTAAGAAATTGAAATTCGTGTCTTGCCTGTTCTTAAGTATTGAAAAATGACAGAATTTACCAATGCTGTTCTGAGTTGAAAAGCATGGTTACAGAACCCTCACTATGGATTACTGCACATGATGTAAAGCTGGTGTAACAAGCAGTGGTGTTAAAGTTTGAGAAGCTGAGCTTAATCTTCCAGTTCTCACCCTACTGATCTGACTTCACTCTAGGCATCATTTCCTCTTTGTAAACAGGAGACATTGCTTCCAGAAATGCCAGCCTGTGCAGCAAAGCAGCTAACAGGAGCAGTAAAGAGCATCACTTCATATCTGGGTTTCTTTTGGTTTCTAGTGTCCAGATCTATGCTTTCCTGATACCTACTTTTTGGAAGTAGTAACAGCTTGCACTATGGTATTGCCTTTTTAGGTTTGGTAACAGCAAAGTCCTAGCCAAGGTAGCATAGAGTTTGTGCTGAATTTTAGTATTATGTAGTCTTTGGGAAGTTTATGTATCCCAGTTTAGCAAGTACAGTGGCCAGAAACCAAAAATGTTTAGATTACTCAATACCTTTCGTTTCCTTTTTTCATTTCCCTATGTTTTGGAAAGCCTTGAACACTGAGGAATGTAATGCTGTCCATGTCAAGCTGAACTCCTGCAGGCAAATTTCATTTAACTGTATGTCAGTCCTTCTGTATAACTGGAACAATCCAAGTAACTATTTTTACTTTTACTTAACTCCTTCCTTGCCATTCCATAGGGTCACCAGTCTTCTAATCCCAATACTCTACTGTAAGAATGCTTCATTATGGACATATCCTTTTTTTAGAGAATGTCCATTCATAGGCCTCTGTGGTGTGTTTAAAGAGGCTGCTGTTGGACTGTTTTTCCTTCCAGACTCTGAATGATGTGCATTTTAGCATCCATGTTTATACATGGATTATGCGTTCCTAAACCACGTCTGATCAGCACATTGGGCATGCAGACGGATAATTTAACAAAACACTGTCCCTTGCTGCTTACTACATTTCAGCAGGGGATCACTGTCACCCTGCGCTAGAATACAGTGATGGACTTAAATTATTTTCAGTAGCACTAGTGAGATTGACTTCAAAGCAGAATGCTGTGGTTAACCTTGAAAGGGTTTAGGGGTGTGTGCACCATCTAGCATTGTATCCTACTGCAGGCACTGGTGAAACCCTACAGAAAAATAAGAGTAGTGGAGGTGAGGCTGCTTAGTTCCCAGGAGCATGCTTACTTATCTGCTGATTTTAAGTTTTTGTTGATGGCATAGCATCGCAGACAGAATGATGGCGGAGAACATGCAAAACAGTTTTATAATAACTTAGAGTTTAACTCCTGAGTAAAGAATTATTACTGCTTGTAAATCAATCGTCAGAAACATATATTGTGTTGATGATCTTACCATACTGCTACTGCAATCAAATATATGCCATTTTCCCCCAGTATTCTGCACCTGCTGCCTGCTTCAGTTTTCTTTTTTTATTAACCCAGCAGAATTAATGCAGTTCATGTTGTTTGTGCTTGGTTCTCTTTTATTCTTGGTGCTAATGCTTAGTAAGTTAAGCAAGGAGAAAAATGTAGCCTTTATTGTAAAAGCTGACTTGTTGGAGCTGTAAGGTTATTTTTTACCCCTCCTTAAAATGGGTTTCCTTCATCTCATTTTCTCCACAGTTGTGTTTATTCTCCTTCTTTCATGCATTTTTGTCAAACGTAATATGAGCTTGAAAGGTTTGAAAACAGATCTTTTTTCTTTATAACTATTCTCTTCCTTCATGTCAAATACTGTCTTTGTGTCTCATGTTTTGTATAAGCTCTAGGTTTTCTAGTGAAGAACTTTGTAGTTCTTTGGCTTACTATAGTTGAGACTGCTAGACACTACTGCATTTTCAGTGATAAAGAGTAACAATAGTAAGATAAAACATACAAGCTGTTGTGCTCAATGCTATAATGAAAGGGATGTGTTGTAGGTTTTAAGTTTTGTACAGGGACTCTACCGCTTTTCTGTCTGATTTCTAAAAAGTCGATAGCAAGTATTGGGGGGAGAGAGTTACGTTTCAGAAGTTTATTTGGGCTTTATGTTTTTCTGTAGATGCTTACATCGCAGATCTGACGCAGGTGGCAGAAATGGCATCCAAACAGATCAGTGGGGCAATGAAGGTGAGATCTCTGGGTGCTCCAAAAGGATTTTTTTTTTTTCTTGATCTGATAGTATGTCATGAAACAGGAGTTCTGACTCGTCCTGGTTATAGTTTTGTAACAAAAACAAAAAAGCCTGCGTGTGTACTTTGAAGCAAGTACATCTTTAGGTTTGGACTGCTGAAGTTCTATCTGTAAAGCATTCCCCCTCACATGGTAGTAAGGAAGATTACCCCGTGGTTATAGGAAATATTTTTTACAGAGATTTTAGAACCTGCAGCATCTGAAAAATAAAACATCTTTTGAAGGCCTGTACAACTTCATACAGCACGTGACATTTATTACTTCAGTACCAGCTTAGACATGAACTGTGGTGTTCCTGTGATGCTCATTCAGCTTAGAGACGTAACGAAGGAACATTGAAACTTGATATACTCTTTGCATGGCTTCTGAGTGCAGACCCTTGTCACTGTTAGGCTGGTAGCTCTGAGTTCCCAACCTTCACCTGCCATCCTGAGGATCATCTCTGCAGACACTGAAGCTTTTGTGCCTGTCAGAATCTATTAACATATTTCATTCATTATAACCATTATTTTTCCCGTGTAACTTGAGATACTTGGGTTTGTTTTTGCAGTCTCTCCCAGCGCTAATAGAAAGAGCAGAAGGTTTTTCCCAAGCGTTAACTTGGCAACCAACCTTGGAACTCTGCAAGCTGCGGCAAGAAGTCTTTGCTGGTTGCAAGGCGAAGGAGGAAAATAATGTCCAAAATTTCGTATCACCAGGAGAAGTCACACCAACAGACACTGATAGCAGTAAAAATCCTTACGTTTTGCTAAAAAGAAAAAAAGCTGTAGATTCACCAGAAAGAAGACGCTACCCACTTCGACGGAGGAGGATTACTCTCAGCACATGAATTTCTCATTTGGTATTTTCAGATTGGAATCTCAGTTATACTCTTGTTCAGTGTGCTCAGTCTTTCCTCTTAAAACTTTGTCTCCCCTCTAATTCAGTGCTATGTGTGGGAGCTTCCTTAATTATTTAGTCTTTGATCCTTTTAAATATTTCTATTTTTACTGTCACACTGATGGTATATGAAAGCCTACGCACACGTAGCATCCGATATCCAGCAAGTATATTTGCCGATTAACTCTCATTTTTTGCTCTTTTATTACAGCATTTAGCTTGAGTCCTCATGCTTCTCAAAGTTTGTGCACATGCTTTATGTATGCGGGCAGTCTTTTAGTAAACCGCTGAGTGCTCATTTATATTAAGCATGGCTCTAAAGAGGTTGGAGAATGTCTAGTTCTCCTCATTTATTACTGAGTCGGGTGGCTATTTTTTAATAAATAAATTAAAAAGAAATTCACACTGGAGCATATTGAAAACAACAGATTTGATACGATGTTACAGTTTTTAGAAAATCCACACACAAATGTGACATTGGTCCCTGCTGTTCCACCTTTCCTGAATTTAGGTCAGCTGGGCTTATTTGTAGTCATGTTTGTTTAAACTTGGATTTTTAGTAATTGCATGTATTTACTTGCAGCGTGCTCTTCTGAACAAGGATTCGACCATCCACATCTTACCATCTGATATTTCGTTTCATGTAATCCAATTATGCAGTCTGGGGGTTTCCTGGGCAGTATTTCTACACATTACAGGATCTTGACTTGGGTCATGTGTGCATTTGTGATGTTTGACTAAACTTTAAAGATCAGTATAGGCTACCAGTAAATGGTATTAAGTTGAGCTACCTTACTTTTTTATTCTTCTTTACGCATTAGTACCTAGGCGATTGCACAGTAGTACTAAATTGAGCATTATGCCTTAACCATTCATAACTTTTTCAGGTTTATGGTTGCATGTGCGTGCAGGAAATACTCATGTCTAATATGTAACGTATTTCTCACACAGTAAAGGCAGGGTTTTTTTAGAAGCTTTATTAATGAAATGTACTGGGTTAAGAAGATAGGTGCAACTTAACGTCTAAGAGACTGAACATTTTCAAGAACAGGTGACAGATTTTAGCATCATTTATTTTGTAAAGGTGAGCATCTGTACTGAGACTTTGTATATTTAATCATATGTAAATATTTGTTTCCCATCGCTCTTGTATATACAAATGTGTGTTTTTATACAAAGTAAATTAAATCAATTAAGGAAGATCAAAGTTGCAGATAATGTTGTCAGTTCTAATCCTGGAATAGATGGTGACTGAACAGTGAGTGTGCTTTGGAAGACATCTGTGTTAAATTTTGGCTCGAGTAACTGAAGTAGTTCCATTTACCGCCTTTGAACTCACAACTGTTATTAATCTCAGGGCTACAAAGCGTCTAATGTAAGAGAAGACAGGATGTGAGAGGGACTGGAGCTGCGAAGCTGTGGAACGTGTGGCTGGGACGGTTTTTCACACAGTGACTTGCTATTCTGGCTGCTTTGAGTACGCGTGCTCCGTGCTGCATTGAAAATCCCCACCATGGCTTTCTTCACCAAGATCCACAGATACTCTTTAATCTGAGTGTTCCTAGACTAAGAGGAGCCTTGCAAGATTTTGCATGGCTACCATTATAGTATTTGAACGTTTGCTATGTTAATAGGAAGATTCCCTGCTATTCTCTGCAAATAATGATAGGCAAGTACAGAAAATAGCTAGGAATAGGCATGTCTCTCTGAAGAGGTCCCATCAAAAATGGCCAAGGTAGGACAAATGCCTTAAGAAATAAGGAGGGAGAGCACTGTGGATTAAGACTTAATAAGCAAATTAATGAATTCACCCTACAGTGCGTGTCAGTGTTAAGAGATTCTATGATAGTTGGCCTGGACAGGATTTGAAAGAAGTGGGAATGGATGCCCTGAGCTAGGGCAGTCGGCCCTTGTTTTAGCCGTGGCTGAGTGGAAAAAGAAAACAAATGCATCTGGAAACGCTGGCCAAATAGTGTGAAGAAGGATAAAGAAAACAATCAAGATTCCAAGTGCAGCATATAAACTATGAATTTACAAATCTCTGATGGCTACTTTCAGCCAAGCAGCAACGGAAGGTGTCAGAGGACCTCCCTTTAAATGCAAGGTCTGTGATAAGCTAAACTCAACACTTGAATGTTCAGCTGTTTTTCAAATGATTGTTAAAAATTGCTGCAGCAAGTGATATCTGCAACTAGCCATGCCTGGGATCTGTTCTTCCCACTGGCAGAAATATATAAAATACTTCATTTTTTCCCATTCCAGTAGCCTTTTGTCCTTCAGTTAACTTTTCATAGAAATCAGCAGTGTTGTGCAAGACAAGTGTCTAATCAGGCTTCTACTGAAATGTCACAACATCCAAACTACTTATTTTTAACTTGGGGCGAATTGGTATTGCATCAAGAAATGTCTGGTAGTTTTTCTTTATATAGCCTTTGAATTTTGTAAGACAGCTCAATGGTGATGGATGCCTGGGAACATTTGCAAAACCAGTTTGAATTTCTTGGCTTTTTGGGGTGAGATGGAACATCTCTCTGTTTGTTAGCGTGTACTGTCAGCGATGTGCTTTTTGCTCATGAGGGTGGGCCATCCCTACCCAAGAAAGACTTGCAAATTGGAGCAGTATCCACGCATGCTTTTGCTGTGTGTAGTTTCTGAACAAAGGAGGTTACAAACAGTGTGCAGGGAAGCTCCTCCTCAGAAATCTTCACGTAGACATCGACGTCTGTTTGGAAGCTTGGGCACGCTGGTGCTCTGAAATCCAGTTCTGATACGTGCCGTTCTTCAGAAGAGCCGCGCTGTGCTGAGCTGTGTTCAGCGACTCTAGCCTCCATGTGTGTAGGCTGCTTCAGCGCAGAAAAAAATCACTGATAAATTGCCATTATAAAATGTAAACTCGGATGACTAGACTGCTTTCTGGGCTTGTTTTCTCTCCTGCATAGAAACGCTCTGCCTTTACTGCTGCGTTACCTGGAATTACTGTGTAGGCATTTCTACAGATGTACCAGAGATAGCTTTAATACCAAGCAGAAACTTGTTCCCCCAAGCAAATTTTGACTTTTCATTTCCTTTGCCACTTTGAACAAGAGCAGACTGTGTTCAGGCTCAAGGGGACTGTCCCGTGACTTGTCCCATACTTGTGGGATCCTGGAAACCTTCTCTACAGCTGCCGGGAGTTATTCAATGAAATAGATACTTCGTACTAATAAATTCTTGGTAAACTACTCAGGATTTGATGCTGTTAGATCACCTGCTTGTGCCGTTGCCATTAAAGGCAGCATCGCTCCTGGAACAGCACGAGAGCTTTGTGTGGGGTCAGCTCAAAGCCCCTCTGCAGAAGGGGGCTTTGTTCCCCACAGATCACACTGAAGGGCTGTTGAGGTATTTTTTCCGCATGGTTCATAGATTTTATTGCAAGAGAATATACCTGTTCCTGTGTATTTCAACTGTGCTTAAGCTACAAAGGCAGCAAGGACCCCGGTGCTCTCTTTTTAAGCAACTGTCTCAACTAAGTCTCTGCTCGTGCCCGTATTTCTACTCCTTTTCTTTAACTGCGTAATGTGTAGTTAATGCAAGATTGGACTGTTTCCAAGGAGCGGTTGCGAGCAATTCACCCTCTAATCGCTCACCGCCTGGCAACTAGGGCTGCCTTCCAGGAGGTGTTGGTTGGGAGCCCCTCAGCTGGAGAACGACACTGAACCCTCACCTTCTGCCGCCTCCGTAAGCACCCCTTGGTGAGCATCTTGGTGTCAGCAAGTTGGATGACGGTGGAAGGGAGAACTAAGACTGCTTTTAAAGAAACCAGGGAGCTGGAAACTTCCTGTAAGGTGCTTGTGGACCCAGCTCAGTCTGGGGACGCAGGTGAGGTCAGGGCACTTTGGCGAGGGTGCCCATCCGAGTTGTGGGTCCCCGTGGCCATTGGGGTGGGGAAGGCTCATAGGTACTCAGCCCTCCGGGGTTGGAGGAGCTCTGAGAAAGTGCAAAAGCAAAGGTGTGGGTAGCCTGGAAGATGGAGACACAAGCTGCTTTGAGGTGGAACAGCTGGGGAGAAGCGCTTCCCACTGGGGAAGTCCTGCTCAGGTTTTTCAGTAATGCTGATGGTCCCAGAGCCTACCAGGAAACCTGTGGCAGAGCGCAGACTTCGGTTTGACTCTTGGACTCCCGGGCAGTGCGGTTCTCTCACCTTCAGCTCGAACTGTTAGCCAGATGTTCCTGAAAGGATAGTCTATATTTACTCAGTTTGTAAATTTTGTAACCTCATCTTCATCTAAGCTGGATGACTCAAACTTCTGGGGAAACCAGAAAAATAGGGAAGTATTAAGATACCTGGGGCTTTATGACCGACTGCCCTGCAGTTTGGGGGCACTTAACCCTCCTCGCATGGCCATGCATTTGCCCTTGTGAGTTGAGCACAGCCAGAAGTGCACGTGAGTTACCATAAACAAATGCATCTACAGTAGAGCAAGGATGATGTTGAAGTACCTGTGGGTGCAAACCCTTTCCTTTCCTTCAGAGCAGAGGGCCAAGGTAACAGTTCAATTAAAATGTAAGGAAAGTGTTCAGAGGAGTAAAAGAAACATTAATTAAATTAAATGTTAAAATACTCCCGACAGAATAATCGAACAGAGAGATTTTTGTCTGCAGCAACTGTGTTCTCAGCAGTCCTTGTCTGGCCTCGCCTTTACAAGAAGCCTGGGGCATTTCCTTATTATTTAAAGGAACAGGGTGAGTAGCGAAAGTGAAAATCGCTTTATCCCAGCCCTGATGCCGTGTCCTCACGCCCATGAACCCTGGCTGAGCCGGCTGTCGCTCCGCTGGAGCTCACGCCGCTTTTGAAAGCCGATGTCGCAGAAGCGCGGCGGGCAGGAGCGGCCGGGGGTGAGCCGGCCCCGAGTGGGCTTT
>NW_009187822.1:0-226 GCF_000690835.1 Fulmarus glacialis
AGTTTATTTCCAGCCACTTTCTCAACCTTCTAGATGCTTATCAAGAAGGGTTGAAAGCTCATGTAACAGTGCATGCCTCTTTTTAGTACTCCGTATTAGAATATATGCAGCAGAGTTAGAGGAGACTGGAAAGGAAAGAATCATCAAGAAATGAAACAGAACTAAAGATAAGGCAGCTGTGATAAACTCTTTCAAAAGAGTTAAGATAATAGTGGCTGGGCCACTT
>NW_009187822.1:251-667 GCF_000690835.1 Fulmarus glacialis
AGTAGTGCGGTTCACCAGCTGGCATTGGTGGCATTAGCTAGAGACAACTTTGGCTGCAGTGTTTTTACTGATCTCTCTCCCCTCTCTCCTTTGCCAGCAATTTGTTGCCGAAAGCAACTGGCTGTTTTAGCTACATCTGGGAGCAAATCTAGACTTCATTCTAAAACCATAAGAAGACCAATGAAAATAACCAGCTGGAATTCATCCATGGAAGGCTGGAATTATTGTATGTGTTTTTATGACTCACTGTTTAGTATTAAGCATGCTAGCCTCAAGAAGGAAAAAAGGAGTGTGCAAGCGCGCTGTCAGCAGAGTCTGATACACAACCAGCACACATACTGGGATAGCAGCAAACAGGCCTAATTCTCCAGCCCTGAAGTGAAAATAAACTGAAGCAGATAAAATGTTGAGCTAAT
>NW_009187822.1:689-4723 GCF_000690835.1 Fulmarus glacialis
ATTTGTTGCATTAAACCCTTTTCTCCAGAGGCAATCTTTCTGATGGCAATTAACATGGCTGGTGTTTTGACAATGCTGCCTTTTCAAGCGAGTCTAATCAGACCAGTGCTCAGTTCCTGGAGGAAAATGGATAACAGGTGCTAAGTCCAGCTGGGTTGGTTGAATTAGTCTGGCTGGCAGAAGACAACCATAGCCTAATGTTCACCGTAAGAGCAGTTGGGCTACATGGCTCAGCTCAGAACGTAGTGCTGGGAACCAAACCTTACATTGAAGGAAATATGGAAGAAGGACTGCACTGAAGTTCACTATGGATCTCTGACTGTGAGATTCAGTCAGAAGTGAGGGGAGTGAAAATAACAAGTAGCAAGAGAGTACAGTCATTTATAAGATTGATCATTTCAGAAAAAAAGCTAATACAATTTGAGGAAAAAAATGGGTATTAGCAACAGACTAAAACACCTTATTCAAAAGTTATGCCCATTTAGAGCCCCCTGTCATTTCATTTATATATCTGTTATGTATTTCTCTTCTTAACTCTTTGATTAAGAAATTAGCACATCATTATATCCACCTCATTTCAGGAAAAACCTTCAATCCAGTGCTTAAGTCTCACTGGCTATAAAAAGACATCCATAAATTTCCAATTAAGCACTACTCCTGGCAAGGGGATTTATGCTGCTGTGCAATGTTCCCAGGTGCTGCTGAATCCTTGTTTCAACTCCCCCGTGAGAGTAGCAGACCCCTGGGAGTTGCCATGTCCAGGGAGCTATAGAGGTGGAAGCATGGTGCTCTTCCCAGGGTAATGAGGCCTGCCCACCATCACTGCTGTAACACAGCTGTATGGCACCTGGGGCTCTAGCTATTATCTCCACAGAGCAATGCGTTATACATGTAAGCATAACATTAGTGATGGACAGACAGCTTCTGGGAGGAGTTCTGTCACATGTTGTGCTGTGTGTAGCTGGTTAGTGATAGCCACACCAAATCATTGGGTTTCGGTAGCATTAATACAGCCAAGCAGGATTGAAAGAAGACTTTTTGTCTGTTGTATGTTTATATTCTGTCCCATGCTGCAAGGTTAATGGTGGTCTTCTTCAGTGGCTAGGCAGGATTTGCTCCTCTCTGCCTTTAGTGCATAGTTCAGTTTCTGTAAAGCAGTTTTCTCTTTCTCAGAAGCTCTGGAGATCGGCCACAGCTACACAGTGTAGACAGGGTATGCTGGTACTGCTAATGCATTACATTCATTCAGTAGGTGCAATGTACGTGTCCTGTTGTGATTTCCAGAATTAAGCCAAACTGTGGACTTAGGGTCAAGTGAGGGCTTTTTTCTGAGTCAAATTACCAGGAGTCATAAAGGGATTTCTTTTTCTCTTTAGTCTGACCATGGTCATTTTCTAAGATCGTCTGGTAATGTGGTACCCTCCTTTGATTTCTCTTGCTCTCTTCCTTCAGCATAGTACGGTTGTTACTTTTAAGTACTTCAGTGCAGATGCTGAATTTGTTTTAGGCTGCTGATCAGTGTTATTTACTGGTAGTATTTGGAATAGAAATTCTGTGAACCCTGCAAAGGCAGATACCTATTTCATCACTGTATATGGTTTTACAGGTCTTGACAAAATATCCAGGTGGTGCCTCTAAGTCGCACATTCATACATCTTTATATTTAGCAGAATTATCTGACAACCTATCTTAAATTGAGATATCTCTTCTGAAACAAGCTGCTTCACTTATGTCTTCTTGCAAGATTAGTATAAGTAGAGGAATCAAGTTGTGTTTTGCTGAACAAATCATGAGACTTTTCAGTGGAATGCAAATAATTTGTTCTCAGTCCTTGGAGATTGCCACCAACTGAAACTACAGTATTGTTGTCCTTCTTGAAGAAAAATTCTGTCTGCCTCAGTTCATTCTGTTACTGATGATGTCAAAGGGAAAAAAATCTACATTCTCAGCCTTGCATATTAGTAATGGCTTGGATGGTCTTATAGGCAGAACTGATGATTCACATGCTACCATCTCAGGGACCCCACAGTGCAAGAGTGCAGATAGCATAGAGTATTCCTGATGGCCCCACCCCTTAACTACAAACATCACAGCATAGCTTAGCATTAAGCAAGGAACTAAAAGTGGAAACTGATTTTTCCAGATCTTAAGAAGTTTGCAGCATGTCACGTACATAGGAACACATCATCTGAGACTTTTTGTTTTACCCCTGATCACTCAAATTCCAACCAAATCTTTGATCATCACTCTTTTTCCAAGATCTGTGCTATATTGGTTGCAGTGAAGACACACTGCCTCTTCTGTGTTGGACAATTTGTTTCAGCTTGTATATCTTGAGTTTAGGGATAATTCAGGTAGAAACAGGGAGAAAATAAGATACCTGTCTTTCAATAGCTGTCTATACCTACTAGTATTAGGTATAGACTTAAAAAAAAAAAAAAAAAAGGCCACAAATGTTTAAATCTTGGATTGATGATTAAAGTTTTTTGCAAATACCTGTTTCTCATGGCAGAATACCCAGAAACATTGGATATGGGCAGGAACTTGCAAGACAGTTGTTTTATGAAAGGTGTAAAAATGGTTCCTTCCCTGAAGTGCTCACAAATATCACAGTAAAACATGTTGACAAGTTGGACAGGACAGTATTTATACTAGTGTGATAAAAATAAAGTTTATCAAGTGCTATAAATCCAGGTGCACATTTATTTGGGGAAGAGAATGTAAAGACTGTGAGTGAATCATAGAATCGTAGAATCATAGAATCACTAAGGTTGGAAAAGACCTCTAAGATCATCAAGTCCAACCGTCAACCCAACACCACCATGCCCACTAAACCATGTCCCTAAGCACCCCATCTACACATCTTTTAAATACTTGCAGGGATGGTGACCAATCAATGATGGTGGGACCGATCAATGAGGATTTCTGTTCAGAATCAGCTCAAAAGGAAAGGGTACTGCAATTGCTTTTATTCTCCAAGTTGGGGAACTGCCAAAATAGTGTCCTTTTTTTCCCTAATGTTCTCAGTAACAATAACACAACCATTTTAAATTACTTCAAACCATTGCAAAAGCTCTATGAAGATGCCCAAAATAATTTTCACCAAACAGCTTTCAGCTGCTCTTTTGATGTCATAACACCACTATACAGGTGAAAAGTTCTAAATCCTTCTTGTGCTCCTGTGAGTCACGCAATGCTTCAAGGTGTTTATTTTTCTGAGAAAGTATTTCAGTTTGCCACTTGCAGTTAAAACACATTTACCACCAAATTGTTGAAGCCAGAATTGAGTTTCTCCAACAGCTAACGTTCCTAGCAATCTAATCATGAAATTAAAACTGTCACCAATACAATGCAAATTTTCATTGTGCTGAAGATTTTGTCATAGTATTTGCTGTTAAAACATTGCAGAGCCACTAGATATTTTGTTGAATTTTTTTAAAAATCACACTAAGCAAAGACAAAGACCTTAGTCTTCATCTTTAAAACTAGTAATTTCAGCCCTTGAATTAAAAAAATGTATTTTGAGGAATGCCAGGTTGTTTTAAAAACAACCCACAACATGCAGGTCAGAAACAGCTTTGTATATTTGCTAGAAAATGTCCACGCTGTCAAAAAAGAAAAATTTGTATTGAATGTTAGTGGCCATGAAAGCTAACAGTGGGATTTCTTTAAATGCAGCTGTCTAAAAATTCAGAGACTAGGCTAATGGAGCCTTTTCTCTGTACTTCTGGGGGCCAAGTCACTCCTTTTACTGCACAATGCAGTTAGCTACAAATGGTGCTAAACGATTAGCAGTAGCCAGCCCTTAGACCACTGATGTTAGGTGGGTGAGTCACTTTGCCTGTAGAACATGCACCTGTCCACTTTCTAATGACACAAAGTTGTACTGTTCTAGCAGTCAAACATACGTACAATTTGAACGTTTGACATGGCAGTACCAGTTGCTCCTGCCGGCGTCAATGTAAAGTCTCCAGTGCGCTCATTAGCAAGGTAGATCAATGGGCAGAAGGCCAACTGTATGAGATTCAACAAGG
>NW_009187823.1:0-225 GCF_000690835.1 Fulmarus glacialis
TACACCTCACAGCTGCTCAATATAGTGTATACGTTATGCTGACGTCAGAGGAGATGGAGTTTTTCTGTGGTTTGGTTTTTTTTATTTCTTCCCCTTCTTGACGCCGTTCTCCTGCCTCCCAAACCGACATAACCCCGTTTCACAGGCGGAGGCTGGGGAGGCAGAAGGGGGCCGGGGCTAGCATAGAAGTCCCTCATGGCAGGGTACGAGGGCAGGCTGGACCCC
>NW_009187823.1:239-9042 GCF_000690835.1 Fulmarus glacialis
CGACTCCAGACGTAGGTCATTTTCAAATGTCCGGTTCCCTCAAGGTGGGCTGAGGGAGGTGGCAAAGGCTGGGGCTCAGTGAGCCGACCACCGCCTTGTCTGCCCCAGAGCCTTAAGAGTCAGCGCTGGCACCCTTATACGCTACAAGGGCGGCTAAAGCAATAGGTATCACTGCGGTGCTTCAGGAGGGATTGCTTGGTTGACTCCAACCTTGAGGAGTTATCTAAATGCCAGGCACAGCCTAATCTCCCATGTATACACATATAACATGGCTGCTAAAGATGTTGCGTGCATCTACCCAATGGCAAAAAGTAACCTGCTTGTTTCTATACAGCGCTGCCAGGTTAAAAGCATTTTCTTTGATCTCGCACACAGTCAGAAGTCCACAAGCAATCATACTTGATCCTGGCACTGCTCAGGGTAGCGAGCATCCACAAAGGCATTTTTCACGCACGCTGGCTGCAGGGAATACACACCACACCAGGACTTCTAAGTTTCCATTTTGATCACATTGCTCAAACATGAGAATGAGTCACCCACCATACTGAAAACCATGACCTTTGTATTTACACCAAAAAAGGAATGATAAACTTAGGAGAGGGAAAGAAAACTGGAGAGAAAAAAAAAAAAACAAACCACCCAAACCTGAGCATTTCTTTGCTATTTCAAACATAGTCAGCTGCTGTTATTCAGATGAGAGCTAAAGAAGTTGTTGCTGTGATTGTTTTTTTTTAGTGTATCTGCATGAACTCCAAGGGACTCATGTCAGCGGCCCTGCAGTCCCTGCAGCAGGCATAATCTGATCACAATAAAGCAGGGCAAAGCTTTGTGTGTCCATCCATCCAGTTGTGCGTTTTATTTAGAAATAGACTCCGTCTTTACTTTAGGGCAATCCTGCCCTTCAGCCATCTCCAGCAAAAAAATTGTGCTGTGAGGGAACAAAATGGTGGCATGGAAGAGTGCTTACTCTCAAAGTAACCGCTCAGCAAAACATGGACATCCAAAAGCAAACAAGTCTTCAAGACTTTTAAAAATGGCCAACAGTACAGAATTCTTGAGTCTGTTTTTCCTCATGTTCAGTCTCCTCCTAAAGAAGAACAAAAATACTTAACTAATTCCTAGTATTTTTTCATCAACAAAGCACCAGCTGCAAAATCTACTACAAATTAGATAAAAGTACATAGTATGGTAGACCCGAATGGGACCTGACAAAGAACATGACTTTGAAGAGAACAGACTTCACATACATCAACATTTAAATACAGCAGGTCGCCCTGACGGACAAAACCTAAGCATTGAAGTGGGTTTCTTCTTATGTGCCTCTCTATATCATACTTGGAGGATCCTTTCAGACAAAGGGGACAAATGATTGCAATGATTATTTGTGTAAGTGAAAATGATGAACTGGACAGGCTTCTAATGTATCCACAAAGTGTTGCCCGTCCAGCAGACAAGTTGGATCCACGGGGTGAGGATGAAAAGAACAGGGGTTGCAGGAAACATTTATGAGCAGCCTGCTGAGACGATCATTAGAGCCGCTTGCATCCATCCCATTCTCCGATACATTCAAAGGGTGTTCTCAGAAGGAAATTTGGCCGTGCACCAGCGGGCAGCTGCATTTTTAAGTGGACAGCCCTGTTAAAGAAACATTTTCTGTGTTATAGCATGAGCTCTACCATCTGTTGTCTAGCTCATTTATCGCCAGCTAAGCTTGCAAAAAACCCGATGAGGAATTGAAATGATGCAAAAAGCAAATGTCCTTGGGGAAACAGTGTTTTGTATTTCCCACAGGGAGCAAGAACTTATGTGCTTTAGAAGCGCCTACAACACTAAAAGAGAGAGAAATAAATGTTAGAACTGATCAAAACCAAAGAGAACAAAGAAAGAAAGATGCTTCATAAAGGCTAAGTAATTGAGATCTGTAATGGCAGGACTGCATGCTGAAAACACCTTCTAAATCCTCATTTAAGGTGCTTCAAATAATTGAGACTTCATTTAAATAGCCTGCCATTAAATCCGGTGAAGATCAATAGGAACAGCCTATTAGGGCAGCGGTTTCTGCATTTGAAATGGTTGGTCCTTATGCACTGCCTGCTGATTTGTCTCTTCCGTAGCTGCCTATGGCCAATTTCACTTCATTTTGTATACACTGATTTTTTTTTTTTGAGAGACACACAGGGCTGATTTCGTCTGACGGAAACCCTGGATCACTTGCTGGCTGCTTCTTCCCCTGTGGGAGAGAGGGGACCCAGGTCTCACCGGCTTACACCTGGTGCCGGGCACTGGGCATGGCAAAGCCTCCGGGATGCTGCTGCCCACCTTGCCTCCACCGGAGGGGCTAGGGTCCTCTCCAGCAGCAGCAAGTTGCTGTCTTCTCCCTCCATCCCCACAGGGCAGTGAGAAGAGGGAGCACGGCTCTTTCAGCCTCTCCTCTTTGTACCAGCTCCAGCCCTTGCCTCTCACCCTCCCTTTCCTACAGGTGAGAAATTTGAAGGCCCATCCGCAGGCCTGGATAAAGGTAAAGACAAAGCTTTCAGACCTATAACCAGAGAAAGGCACAACAGTGGGGAACTCACTGAAACGTTTTTTTCTGTCATTTTAGAAACTGGCTGAGGAAATAGCTGTATTAGAACAAAAGTGACAGCTTATAAGCTTTTGAGGAAAGACAGAAAAGGTGGAAGAGGAGGAGGAGGGGGCAAAAGAGTGATTTCAGGACATGGGCAAGAAGACAGGTCAGCTGAGTGCTGGGTCAAAATCAGAGGTGTCACCATCAAGGGAGTGCTTGTGGCGGGTGTCCTGGATGGATGACCTAACAGGCAGAGAGAAACAGATGCAATCTTCTTCAGACCACTTGAAGACTGACAATGGCAGCCTTGGCTGCAGTGATAAGATCGTAGAGTTTAACATCCTAAGGGGTGTGGAGAAAGTAAGTAGCAGAATAAAGCCCCAGAACTTCATAGGAGCAGATTTTAACTTGTTCAGGGAGCTGTTAGGAGGTATCCCAGAAGACTCTGCCTTGGAAGCCAAAGGTGTTCAGGAGTATTGGGAGACTTTCAGAGACAGCCTTCTCCAAGCACAAAAGCAGTCCATCCACCTAAACAGGAAAAGGAGCTGGCACAGCAAGAAACCAGCCTGGTTAAACAGTGAGCTACTGAGAGAACTGAGATGCAAAAAAGGAACATGAGAGAGATGGAAAAGGGAACAGGCTTCCAAAGGAGAATATAGAAATACCGCTTGGGCACGCAGAGATGCAGAGAGGAAGGCTAAAGCCCAGCTGGAGCCCAAACTGGCAGGAGATGTCAAGAGATGTCAAGAGTAGCAAGAAAGTACTAACATACTGTATGTAGAAGAACAAAGAAAAGGTAGGTCTGCTGCTGAGTGGGGTTGGCAAGTTAGTTACAAATGACAGAGGGAAACCTGAAGATTTTCCTTCATGCCTTCTTTGCCTTGATCTTCATGAGTAAGTCTCTATGGAAGCAATGACAAAGCAAACAATGAACTGCTGAACAGTGGGAGAGGGTTGAGTTAGCTGAGGTAGGTGTTGGCTTCTCCCAGTTGCCTTCTCCTTCATGCCTGGAAATAGCTTCCATGAGGACCCGTTCCATAACTTTTCAAGGGACTCAAGTGAGGTTGACTCATCTGTAATTTCCCAAATCTTCCTCTTTGCCCTTTTGGGTGTAATATTTGCCCTTTTCCAGTCAGCTGGGACTTCCCTTGAACTCTGTGACCTGCCAAAGATGTTAAAGTGTGGCTTTGCAGTGATGTTGGCCAACCTTCTCAGCAGCCTCGGATGCATTCTGCCAAGTCCCATTGACTTGTATATGTCCAGCTTGTACAGGTGGTCCCCAACACTTCTGAGCTCCTTTGCCCTCCTTGGGAACCTTTATAACGGTTTCCTGGGAAATCAGCAGCAATTTTGTGTATGATCATCTGCATATAACATATAGAAATCTGAGACTGCCACTAGAAACATGATGCGACAGACCTGTCACCTTTAATGCAAGCAAAAGCCAGTGCAATGCCCAAAGATCAATCAAGTGGTCAGGCAGACTAAGGAATGAGCCAGAAGGGCTGTGGTGACTCTCGGCCAAAACAAAGAAACCATAAGCCAGCTAGCCAAAAGAAGAAGAAGAAAAATAGCAGGGTTAAAACACATCTGATCGGACACTCTGGCATAGTCATCTACCGCAACATTGTTCCTTAATGTTATGCTGTCATTGCCTTGTTCATAAGCCAGAGAAAATTGTAACGATGTATTTTTCCGTATGTTCATGCTCAACAAATATTTGACAATGTGACAAGAGTGCTGGAGGGCCTGAAGGCAAGACCGGAGGGCTAGCAAGCCTTGCTGCAGAGACAACACTATCACTTGGCAGCCACAATCAGCTTTGACGCCTTGCAGAAGGCAAAACCAGGCAACCAGGCTTACTGAAGTGAGAGCAATGGGAAACGCAGGTATCTGCTAGTGTCTGTCAATGTGGGGATCCTCCTGGGGACCCCCTAGGGTACAAACACTGGATGACAGCAGAGGCCTTTGAAGGTACGTGCAAAAACTGCACATTGCCCATCGAGGAGTGCAGCCTTGATTTCTGGGTAGAATGAGTTTGAAGGCATAACAAAGATTGAAAATAGCATATATTCAGCCCAAGTAAATCATCCCGTACATGGTGAAAGTGGGAAGGAAATAAGAAGGTGTAAAAAACCCTACAAGAACAGGAAAAAAGGAAGAAGAGAGAAGAATTTCTCCTGCACCATCTCCTCAAGTAAGGATATCATGCGCGATCAGCAACACCACTTAAACAACAGCAGTTCCTCCTCTGGATTTGCAGGGAGGAATGCTGCTTTTTGATTTGCCTCTTACAACATCTTGCTAATGTGGACTCAGCAATCATACATAAAGTAGTACCTTTTACCATGGAATTGGGTTAAATAAACTGGGATGTTAAGGAGCTGTTCGTATGTGTTTTGTTTTCTGCTTCAACCTTCTCACTCAACAAGGTGATTGATACTGCAACACAAAGGCAGAGTAAACTCCTATGGCAGAGCTCTGTGAGAAAGAATTTATTGCACAGCAACAATTCACTCTTCATTCTAGAAATTAGGATAGCACCAGGCAAGAGGAAGAGAGGAAAAACACATTTCACGACAATCTTTTGGTCTGAGATGGGACTTGTTCCTATCAGCACCTGAGATCGTATGCCCCTTGCTTCAGCAGTGACTGCGACTGCCACAAGATTACCAGTGTGATTTTTCCAGAGATGCCACTGCAACTCAGCCAAGGTGAACGTGAATCGTTGGCATTTAGCATCTTGGGGGGCAGGGGGTGGGAATCCTCACAGGCCAAATGCTGCCAGGCAGAGCTCTGTGCTACCCACAACTCCAAGCAGGTGCTGCAAAGCAGCACCCAGGGCAGGCTGTGGGGAGGTTGCTCTAGCACGTGCCTTTTGGGTCAAAAGTACCCCTGATGGACTGAAAAGGGCAACAGCCATTTGGAAGGAGGTTTGGAAAACTAGCTTATGAGGTTTGGAGTGGTTCAGCATTCCTTGCAAGAAACCTCAGACAGCTTGGTCAAATACACTTCAATTTTCCAGTGACTATTATTAAGCATCTATTAATAATATATATTGCATACTCCAGAAATAACTTTTCCACATGAAGAATTTGCAGCCATTTTACGATGTCCAGTATCACGTGCTGGCAGAAGTGAATTCTCTAATTGTTGTAGATGGCTTTTAAGGGTGGCGGTGAGGGGGCACTACTGCCTAATTTGAAAGGAGGTATCTGATAAAACTATAGCTCTACTAAATACCTGATTAGCACAAAGACAGCCTTCAGCAGCGTTCTGTTTTATAATAGACATAGGGGTGTAGTTGCTCAGATACCGTCAAGATGATAAAAGGAAGGGAACCTGAATGGACAAGTAGAAATTACGACATTTTAGTGATGCTACTCCCAGGTATGCTGTAAGCCTTGCAGAGTGATTTCTAATCTCTGCGTGAACACGTAGCAAAATAGACAGATTAACAGCAGTTACTGTCTATACTGATCTTTAATGCCATATTGTTTTCCACGGGGATAAGAAGGGCTGCTTGAGCAAAGGACTGCTCCTCATTTTCCCTTGGTTATATGCAGAATTACTGCTGCCCTTCCAGGCCCGAAGTGGCTGTGTTTCAAGAGCACCTAGTATATTCACTGTGGATAATGCACGTTGTGACTTCTCAGACTGAAAGACTTGTAAAAACACATGCTGTGCAGGAGGAGACCGACTTCAGGAATGAGTTGGAATGAGTGCCCAGTTCTCAGCAGTAAAGCATTACCACACCAGACCTACGAGAGCTCCTGTTCAGTTCCACGCGTGTGCGTGGATGTGCTTGTGCATTATTGCGGCACATACCGGGGAAGAGAAGCGCTTTTTGTTAATTCTACATACAAAAAGTGTTACAAAAGCCTAACCAGGAATGGTTTTATACTCCCATTTGATTTTCTTTGTCAAAATGAGCATGGACATATAATAATGTATTTGATTCTCTTCATTAATTTGTATAAAATCTTCACTCAAGTAGATCTTTTAAGATTTTTATTATCATTAATTACGTGTATTACAATAGCAGCCAGAAGCCTCCAAATTAGTGCCCAGTGCATAGGGCCCTGTTGTACAAACAGATGTTAAAAACCAGCCCCACTTCCAAACTGACGACAAGTGAAATCATGAGGATAAAGAAGTCCCTTTGGGGTCCATGTCTAAGCAGCCAGGCAGAGACCCAGGGAACATGCAGCATGCTGAGTGTGATATGGTTTCTTCACTTTTGGGTAGACTCTGGAGGAAGAAAAAGAATTGGATCTGTTGGCGCATCACATTTCCCATGAGGGAGTGACCACAGTGCTAAGATCATTATGACCCATGTCTTCACGCTTGCTGATGATCCTAGTTTCAATCCTTGCTCAGTAGGATCCTGTGATTCAGTGAGTGAAAAACGTGTCCTCACTGAGGACACGTAGTAAACTTCCCATTGTCTTCTCTGAAATCAGGATTTTGAGCCTGCTCTCTGGTGGCAGATACAAACCACGGGAAGAAAGAAGCTGCAGAGGGAGAAGGAGGAGGAGACAGACCTGCAGACAGGTAGTTTATGCAGAGCCGAACACAGGAATTCAGTCCCTCCTGCCCTGCAGGTGGGGCTGTTTGAATGCTTTCCAGGAAAATATGACTCAAAAAATGAAGATGAAGTAGGAAAATATCTGTACCATCTTGCATGAATGTGATGGTGGCTCTGTTTCCTTGTCCCTATTGCACCAATGCCTAGGGGATACAGAATTAGGTCAGAAGAGGCTAGAAAGAGGTTGTTAAAGGATCCAGTAGGAAAGACAAAAGAATACCATGGATAAGAGAGCACCTCAGTTACACACATTCAAAGAAGCAGAGGTAGCTTGGGCCATCATTGAATGGGACAACGTACCTGCCTGGCCAAGGCTACGCTAGGATGGTCTAGTTTTCTGAAGGCCATGCAGAGGTGAAAGGGAAACTGGTTGTTCATGCGCCGTTTTTGCCAGCCACCCAAAAGAGACTGTTGCATGTCTGTGCTGAACTTTATATGCCAGATATATAAATAATGCAGAATTGTTCTCCTGAGATGTGAAGGTGGCTAAGCCCATCCTTTTGTTTTATGGATGAGAAGCTCATCATGACACAGTGGTCACTTTGTCAGCTTTATAGGTGCTCTTCACCTGCAGAGCAGTACTATTGCAAATAGATTAGCTACCCAGTGAACCCCTCGGCTTTAAAAACCTCCCTGGAGAAGAGCCCTCCTTACCAGAGATCTTTTCTGTCAGGGCAGATGAGATCACACTAGATAAGAGATCGCTTTGCTGTCTGGCAGGAAACACAGCACTGACCTTCCTGAAGGCTCAGACTGAAGATAGCCTCCTGCAGCACTCACATGTGCAGGAGAATGTCAGAAAATTACCCCGTGTCAGGAAATCATTAAAAATATTATCTTTTCCTTGAGTCTCTGTTCCCTTCACCTCTCTCTCCACAGTGACTGCTGGAGGAGGCTGCAGGATACAGGACCTGAACCAAAGCCAGCTGAGTAGCTGAGACTCCCTTCTAACTACAACTGCTATTATTCTTTAAATCCAACCATTTGGTCCCATTGTTTATCAGCTCTCAGTGTGACAGTGGCTACACTGATTTCAGCTCAGACAGGCCGAGCTCTGGAAATAGCTTCGTGCTCCCCAAGTAAAGCTCTTCTTACTAATGAAAATATAAGAGGGAATGACAAAATTGTTTGGGCAGATGAAGGAACATGTGTTTGACCCTGACCAAATTCTCCATCTTTGCGTAATCCCTCCCTCTCCTGTCACTCAGGAAATGTCCACAGCTGGGTATTGTAGACCCCTCCTCCACCTGCTAGCAGCTCTGTATCTTAAACTTCAGTGATGTTATTCATGCAGCAGCGTGCTGGGCACACGTCACTCATCTTCAGGGGTTTGAATTCCTCTAGTGAGATGCAGTAAGGCAGAGGTGAATCAGGGTCCAAAACTGTAAATGCTCTTTCCTCAGGATTAATTTGATATGCTTGTAAGGCATATCAGCTCTATTTTGCCTGTTGTCCTGCACTTGGGGCAGCGTTACACCTATTCATACCCACAAGTTAGTAAGGGACAGACCAGGATCTTGGCTCTGGCGCTGGTTTGAGACTGGAGCATCTGCTCCCTTGGGGAAAGATGGGAAGGGCTGACGCCACCTGCCCAATCCCCACGGGGAGGTGAAGGTCGGCAGCAGCTCTAGACTCAGTGGCAGATGTGG
>NW_009187823.1:9066-9554 GCF_000690835.1 Fulmarus glacialis
GGCACGAAGGAGGCTCAAGATCCAGCAAAATGGGTGCAGCTTAGTTGCAAAGAGAAAATCCCGAGGCAGAGCTCAGGGGCCTCTTTCAGTGCGGTCCTCCGCCATGTCGTCCCCTCTCCGGGAGCGCCCCGCACACCCGGCCAGCAACGCTGATCTCCTCGCAGAGTCCCTGGCCCGAAGGATCTCCTCAACTCTCCTTTGCCACTTGCTGGGGAGAGGTGCCAGGGAGCGGGGGGCAGGCGGGGAGCCCACCGCCCCGCGAGGGAGAGGAGAGAGCCCTGCCACTACTTCTGCAATGGGGGCAGCACACCCGGCTTCACGCATGCGCCTGTCCCCATCGGTAGCCTCCTCAGCGAGAGCACCACCACCATCACCCGCGCGTGCGCTACAAGGGTCCTTTCCAGCTGTAAAATTTCCCGGGAGACGCCAGCAGTAGCAACAGTCTCCAAATCTGTCGTGACACCTGGGATTTCAGCAGCCCCGCGGCA
>NW_009187824.1:0-556 GCF_000690835.1 Fulmarus glacialis
GGTGGGGAGCGGGTGTGCAGAGAAACACCAAGGGGTGAGGTCCACCGAAGGAGTGAGGTCCATCGCGGAGGATGGAGCGGTGGCCTGAGCTGCAGCCTGGGACCGACTAAGCCGGGAAGACTGGGCAGGCTGACGACGAAAAATGTCATTGTCCATGTGCCCGGGTCTTAGATGCTTTTCCTAAGGAATTATTGCAGCATGGGAGATGTCATGAAATATCTCTTTCTTAGACTGGATACTGATGAAAACATCCACCTCGCGACAAAGTCTCTGTGACAGTTGATGTTGCCCCCTTTTATTTTTTTAAATTCCATTTGTGGATGGTATTTGGGGAATTTTCTCCCCGGTTGCTGTGCTAGGTGTTCACCCCAAGGGCAGTGAATAGCTGCAGCTGTGAGTGCCGTGTGGAGGCGAGGTGGCAAAACTGTTGAGCTTTCTCCTTCCCAGGTCGATTTGCTGGGGTTTGTTTGTTTTTTATTTTCTCTTACTGAGGCAAAATAATCCCCCTTTTAAAGTTTGTTGAATTTGCATCAGTTGCCACTCCTGTGGGAAAATC
>NW_009187824.1:640-962 GCF_000690835.1 Fulmarus glacialis
ATGCAGAGGGAGATATAAAAAATAATAGAAGTATTGAGACGAGGCGATGGGATCTTCATGCACTCGGACAGGGTCAGGGTCGGTCGTGTCCATCTGACCCCCCCCATATATGTACACGTTCCCAAAGGGAAAGCCTGCCAGGGAATCGTGTCTTGGTTCAGCACCAGGAGCTGAGCTGAGCAGACAGACGGACGCAGCCTTCGCCGGGCGCGAACCAGCAGCGCTGTCGTGGTGGGAGGATCGCGTCCGTCCCCCGCAGAGGGGTCTGTGCCAGGCTGGCCCCCGCGGTGCTGAGCGCGGCTCTCCAGCCCGGGGCTGCTCC
>NW_009187825.1:0-306 GCF_000690835.1 Fulmarus glacialis
GGTGTCACTCCCTGGGCCGGTCCCGGAGCCGGGTGAGGCCGAGGTTGTCTCCGCTGCGCCCGGCGAAGTCCCCGCCTTCCCCGGCCCCGACTGCTGGGTTGGGGTGTTGTGAACGCCCCGGCGTGCAAGGAGCAGCACCCCCGCGGCGCAGGCACCGACGGAGCACGGGGGCACGGCCAGACATGGCGTAAACGCCCAGGCAGCCCTTGGGACGTCGGGAGAGCAGAGCCAGGAAAAGGAGTAAAATCCGAAGGTTGCAGTGCCTCGGCGGTCCTGCCTCGCGTGAGCCCACGCGGCACAGCCTGT
>NW_009187825.1:334-3347 GCF_000690835.1 Fulmarus glacialis
GGAAAATACCCCGGCGAGGACACGGAGGGGGGAATACGAAGTAGGGGAGATTTTGTGTTGGTACAACTGGGGTGCCCCGGCGCTGCGGGCGGAGCCCCGGGCTGCTGCTGCAGGCTGCGAACTTGTAGTTTCTGAAACGAAGACTGAGATACAAAGAGGCGGTTCCTCAGCTACTACTGTGAAATGTAAGCTGCACTCATAAGGTGTTTTACTTGTTTGTATCAGCTAAAATATGGCCTAGTATATACACATAAGAAATGGGTGAAGAGCCAATAAATACTTAAGGCCCTGAATCCTTCTGTGTTTTTAAAGGCGTGGCCAGTTGCGTTTTCTCTGTCTTTCTAAAGCTGATTTATCGCTATTCTCCTGCAGTGAGAGAAATGAGGCAAGGCTCTGTCTACAGTAGGTAGCACTGCAACTGCAGTAGTGCTGAAGAAATGAAGGCTAACACATTTCAAACGTACCTCGCGTGCTTTCTAATCAGAAAGGGCTTCTGTGCAGTAAAACGATGCCACGATTTCTTATCTGACTTGACTGTCCCTGGAACCAGTGGTATAAATAAAACCAATCCACCGTAGTAAAACCGTGGCAGCATGGGTGTCACCCCTTGAAGCATAAGTCCTTCCCATATGGCAGAAGTCAACTCCTAATTTAGCTACAGAGTGTTTCAGCTAAGCTGGTGGGCTCTATCTCAGCACTGTGCTAGCGTAGCTCCATTGCTGCTTGCCAGCTCAAAGCACAGGCAGGGCACATTCACTTCTGTACGGAATATACTGTTTAAACAAGTGCTATGCTAGTGTCTTACTTAATTTTTATGCCAGTCTGATTTACATGACCTTAACTATGCACCATCTAGACTGCTGATTATACATACTCGTGTTGGATTGGATAATTCTGTGAGCACTATCTTGTTGATTCATTGTATTATTATGCTTTTTATTGAGAAGTTCAGCCTTTAGTAACTGTAGACTTTCATCAGTTTGAAGTAGGTTTAGATTTCCTGCTTTTAACAGAACAAGTTAATTTTTATAGCTCTTTTTATTGTTTTCTTTTTTTCCTTTTTCTTGAGGTTATTATTGGTATGACTGTTATTTTGGTGCAGGAAGGCAGACTTCTCTTTCGACATACATAGCATCCAGCTGGAGAAAGGGATGGACCAGACTAGAGCTGCTTCATTTTGATGCTTCAGCTGTGCAGTCAACTTAACTGTATGCCTGTGTGATACAAGCTTGGTGTAAAGGGTTGTTAACAACTTCAACTATGCTGCACAGTTCCTTCATCCTTGCAAGTATTGTACTATTTCATGAGGTGGTATCTTCAAATGTGAAATAGCATCCATACCTAGCAAGATGAAGGGGATTTGGGAGACTGGCAGAATTATAAGAAATGCAGACTCACCCACAAGAATCTGAGAGAGATTTTGGCAACATTTACTCTACATCTAGGTTAGAAATGGAGATTGCACTACTAAACTGGGTGCTCTATCACACTGATTTCTTTAAAACCTTCATGAATATTTTGTTTTCAAAAATAAACAGCTTTCTAGAAGAGACTGATAGAAACAGTTGGTAAAACACTATATTCTGAAATTGAGATATGAGAAATGTATGAATGCAGAAAAAGGAGACAATAAACTTTAATTTTGTTTTGCAAATACCAAGTGTAGAAAAATGTAACTGAATCTTTCCAGCTCTCTGATGTTGAAATATACCAGGAAAGCAAAAATGGATTTTTACTTTGCTTGACATAGGCCAGCAACTAGTTTGCCTTCAATATTCTAGAAAATAGCCTCAAGAGTTCTAAATGGTATCTGACTTTCCGTTGAAGACCCTAGAGCTAGGGATTTTTGAAGAATTATGGCAGTATGGCTCTTTTTTTTTCTCCTAGCTGTCCATTCTAAAAGGAATAAAATATAGACCCAAATGCTTTATATTTGCTAGTATCCCCTGATGCTGGAGAAATAGCTAGGTAGTTTGAAGAAGTTACTGGCTTTTTTTTAATCACAAGAAAACATTTTCATTTAGTGCAATAGTTTTTGGGGTAGATAAATAACAATAGTTAATATGATATGCACACCTACTTTGAAATTTTTCTTACGGCATTCAGGTGTTTAACAGTTTCTTCTGTGCATATAGTAGTTTGAAGAAAAAAGCCAGGTAGCTAGAGATCAAAACTTTGCTGAACTCAAATTTTTAATCTTCAGAAAATCTTTTAGATCTTTTGTTGTTGGTTTTGCTCTCTTTTTCCTTTGACGTTACTGCAGAAATTATGTATACAAATGTTTTTGGAATGTATGAGGTTTATATTGCACCAGCAATTATGCCATATTGCAGAGTAGTTATGCTAATGCTGTATTACTTTTGCATGCAAATAGTTGAAATGAAAGCACTGAAATGCAACTACTTTAAACATAAATCTCCACTACTAGTTTTCCACTCTACAATGGGTCTGCATCTTTCTGTGCAAATGATTCTGCTTCTCTTGCATTTGTCTACCTCTATTTCACTTGTCTGTGTGCCTACAATTATGGTGTAAGGGCGTACATGTCTGTGTTCGTGGGCTTCTGTCTAAGTATGGGGTTTTTTTATGAGTTTATAAGGATTTACAGAAGGAGAAGCAAGCAATACATTCTATAAACGTAGTTTCTTTGGGTTTTTTGTGTAAATTCCACACACTATCTGAAAATGCAGCATTTATGTAAAATGTATAAAGCAAAGGAAATCACCTGATACATCCCTGATACAAAAAAGTAACCAAATATGCAGTACCTTGAAAAAATATTTTGGCTATAGTAAAAAACCCCAACCAACCAGCTTCCAAAAAGAATTCATCTTAGCCTCTACGAAGTCCTAATATGCAAAACACTTGATATGAATATTCTGTTGTATAATGTTATATAATGCACTGATTATTATGTTATTACCTTATCACAATATTGTGCATTATATTAGCAACTGTAATATTATAGTATTATATACATTATATAATTATGTAATATAATTTATATGAATGG
>NW_009187826.1:0-3209 GCF_000690835.1 Fulmarus glacialis
GGGGCGGCGGAATCTACTGTGGCAAAGATTGCTTTCCTTCTTCTTCTATCTCTGCAGGAACTACTTGGAAATTTGACAACATTTTGTTTCTTGGGAAGGGCGGTAATGTATTCTCTGTAGATATTCTAGGTAAGGACAGATTGAGAAATTAACAGAATTCTCTGATATAACTTTCACCTCTACTAAAGTGTGTATGTGTGATGGACGTACTGAAGGGGTAGTTTCTGTTTTGATGTTTCTAATATATTTTTGTAATATCTCAGTGGATGTGTTTCTAAGATACTGCTGCAGGTGCTGAAAATGTATGTTGAGTGGAATCAAATTATGTCAAGTTTCAGTGCGTGGTTGTGCACACTTGAACATTATAGATTGAAAGTCATGATTCAAAAATCCACCAGAGAACTAGTATCAGTAAACTGATAGTATAATGGATCACAATGGCTTACTTAAGAAATGCTGAATATGATATTCATATTTACATGTTTGTTTTTAAAGTTAGTTATAGTTATTTGTATCCATATCTTATTGAATGCTTTAACTGCTTACCAGCAGATTTTTTTTAAGGAGAGATTAATCTTTGACACCTGTATTGTTGTTTGATAGTAGCAGAGGTGTTATGATTTACTGATTCCATCTATATTTCATTATTTATATTATTTTTGTGGCTTTAATTAATGTAGAAGTACCTTTGGAAGACAACATCTCAAGTCTCCTTTTCTCAGTCATTCAAGTTGGATAAATATAACACAAAATAATCTTAAGCCTGGAAGACCCAGACTTATGAGGATTTTGAAATGTTTCTGTGATCCTTATCTTCCTACCCTGCCACTTGCCAGTAGAGAGGTATATATAGGAGAAAGTGGTGGTGAAGAAGTTCTTCTGACTTTGGAACCCCATTGCTAAAACCATGCTAAAACCGTAGTTGCAGTAATGTACAGTTTCAGTCAGAAAATCAGGTACTATTTAGTGCAAAATCCTCTTTCAGAATAGAACACTGTAAAATACTGAATGTTTCTTAAACTGTAATCTCTCATAAAACATGACCAGGTAAATGGCAGTGGGTGGTAAGCACTCAGTGTGTTACCCGCTTGGAATATAAATAGTGGTCTATTTTATAGTATCCTTTAATGTCTACCTAAAAGTATTTGAAAGATAGTATCATGATCCACTTAAATTTTTTCTAATCAAATAGTTCATTGACATTTTTACTGCAATTAATCTTTGTCATCACTGAGAGAAGAAAACATATGCCAGATCATAGTGTACTACCTGTATTAGAACGTGGACTTTGTCGGGAAGGAGGAATTGTGTTATTCCTTCAGACTGAACAGAGATTTTATTTTCAAAGTCTAACTGCAAGACTCAGAAGAAAATCAAATATTCTTTAAAGTAGTAAATGGTGTTCTTCTACTGGTTAAACTACTCTTGGGGAATTTTTGTTGTACCCCTCGAGGTGAATTAAACACATGTTTGTGCTTAAATATAAAAAAAAAAAAGTAATGAACAATGCATTGAGCAGAATCCTACTGCAATAAGTGGTTCTAAAAGGAGCCTGCAAAGACGCCTTACGAGCAGATGCCTTATATACACTTCCCCAGCCACAATCCTGTGAGTGGTTACATAGCGCACCTCAGCCTGCCCTTGGGTCCATCCCTGGGCCCAGCTCTGCTGCCCAAAGGTGGCCCCTCAGGGCTTGCTGGTATACCAGGATGGCTACAAGGTAACAGGGAGTCATTCTGTCTCTGGCATTCTTGCTCGCAGCCTGTTTAACCCCTTCTGCAGTTGCGCCTTCTTGCCCTCCATGTCGATCATTTCTTGGTCACAAATTTACCACTGCTGAGCCGTTACAATTTGCATTTTCCTTTCACTACTTTTGTACTTGTGTAGCTTTTTAGATTTTTTTTTTTTTAAATTATACTTGAGAAGTCTGATTTTGTGGCTTATATGTTGAAATAGAATTTCCAGCAGACTGACATATAATACTGCTGTTGAAGGTCTAGAAAGTGGACATGGGCAAAACACTGATGTCTATGACTTGGTCTACTATGTTTTCTAAAGAAAATTTGAAGTAAAGAATGATGCCTGGTCCAAATTTTTGAAGGACTTGAAAATTCATTCATTTACTTAGAAATATTTACACTTTTTTAATGTGCAGAAAATGTTCATAGAAGCAACATTTTCAGCACTGGTTTTTTTTTTTTTTTTTTTTTTTTTGATTGGTTTGGTTTGTTTTTTAATTGGCTCAGTTTTAGGTTTTTTCAGGGGTGAAGTTTCCTGTAGCATGAAATAATATTACATGATTAATCAAAGCAAAGGTTTGCAGATCCAGTGCTGTGCCAGTGACACAGTATTTTGTAAACTCCCTCCATTCCCTTTTGCAAGCATCAGAAGTTCAGATGCCAGATTGTTTCTTTTTACTGTGGCCTCGTTTTTCTCCCTGGCAAGTTCCCCAAGAACTGGAATTATCTCTACTTCTGACATGTGGTTTGGCTGCCAAGACCAGCCTTGGCTACTATGCTCTTTACCGTTTCTTACTGTTACCGAGAAATGTGGAGTTTTCGTAGTGATATAAGTAGATGGAGATAGATCCTTCCAGCTTGGAAGTTTTGCACATATTTGAATATTTAAAGCAACAACTCATAAAAAAGGGAAGAGCCTAATAGCCACTTAAAATGTGTACCGCTGATAGCCCATCTGTAACACATCATTTTCTGTGCTAGCAAATGGGTTTACTCACAAAGGTTCTGCATGTCAACACTCTTTGCACGTACAGTGTTGCTAGCTCATATAGTTTTTATGCTGTCTTTTGGTATCGTACACCTGTGAAACTCCAGTATTCAAACAACTGCACAGAATGAAAGCTTTCCAAGGATTTTTTTAAGACCTAATCTTTGTAACTGTGGAACAGAGAATAAAAACATTTAATGAGTTATCTTAGTGAAGGCATGAACAATCTGCATGCAGCTCTTAAGGATTTTAAGTGTGGGTACTGTTCTGGGCTTCCAGTCCTGGCTGTCGAAGGAGGAACTTCAGCAGGGACCTAGCTGACATCAGCACTTGTAAAACAGCAAGACCTTTTAAATATATTGCCTGATTTTTCCCTTGTTTTGAGTCTCAGAGTGCTTATGCATCTTAGCGATTTTTGATTTTTGAGTTGAGAATTGATTGTAGTGTCAGGTATCTTCTGTCCGTATTGCTCAAAATCGGGG
>NW_009187826.1:3221-10423 GCF_000690835.1 Fulmarus glacialis
GGGGGGGGAGAAGAAGAAAGAACTCTTTGATAAAGAGTAATTCTCATGAGTTAAACTTCATAGTATTTTTATGCATAATATCAATGAATTCTTTAGGCTGGCAATATTGCCCTTGTAACTGTGTACTTGCAAATCTAGATGTAAAAAAATAACTTTGCATACAGGTGGGGAGGGTTGTGATTTTTTTATAATAAATCATGATTTTAAAATTTATTTTAACGAAAGCACATCTTTTCAATGTGCTTCACGCTGCAGAAGCTCTCTTTGACCACTATTAAGTGCTCAGTTTTTACATGGTTTTTCTTTTGATGTTCATGGGTAATTGCATATGTGAATTTAATACAGGACACAAGTAGTTTAACTGCACATATCAATGCAGAACCTACCTAAGAATGATAAGGAGAAGATCTTGTTGCTCTTCCTAGAAAGTTTCAGAATTGATTTTAATACACATTCAGAGAAAAAACACAAATGCAGAACATCCTGCACAAACATTTTCTGGGGGTTTTTTGGATGCCTTATTCACAGCTGCTGTGTGTTGAGCTCACATCCATAAGAAGTGATGCATTTCCAAATGATAGAAAGCTTCTTCTTAATGCCTCTTTTTCTCTCACTGGTAGCAGTTGCAACCATTTCTTGGTTCTTTTATGTCACACCATTGAACAGAGCATTTTTTTTTAGTGAAAACACTGGTTTGTGTCAAAAGAGGAGACAAACATGACAGTTAGGAAAGGGCTGATTTTTATTAAGACTTCTAGTGGCAATAGGTGTTCTTACTAGATTGGTGGATTCCATTTACAGGGTTTAGCAGGAGTCCAGATGGAAGGTGTTCCTGACTGGTCTCTGTGGGATTTTCTGAGCAAGGCAGGTTATAGATTATGCTGCCACTGCATGCCTTCTGTAGGTGGCAAGCTACAGAAGGCAACAAAGCTATGCCAACAGCCAAATGTTGAAGTTTTTTTATGTGTATTGGTGGGTATGTGTTTCACAACACCTATAATGTTTCTGCTTTTAAGAATAATATCAACATTCTGTCTATTCCTTCTGGTTTGATTATATTTTGGCATAATTACACCAGAAACAGATACCATAGAGTAATGAACTTTGGACTGTGTTTTGTCTTAAAGTTTTTCGCATTGACTATGAGCTTTCAAAAAAACATGGTAACTCCTTTTTATAGATCTCATCTCAGGTCTGCCTTTATGTTTTAGGGAAACTGTTTGGACATTCCTGATTATGCAAATGCACGTGGAACATGTAGCATAACTCGTTCCCTTCCTCTGTCCATTTGCAATGCCTTCCCTCAGCAGAGAGTTTCTTGTGAAGTTGGGTTGTGTAGATGACAATTCTGTTGTATGTACCACAACAGCAAGTGAAACTGCACAATTGTTTTTTGACCACGTGGTACAACTTCAAAAGTCCATTGATTTCAAAACCTCATCTTGATATTTATGTCTTTGATAGTGCCGTATTCAGTCAACCCCCCCAAAACATAGCTGTTTCCCTCACCACCCTGCCTGCCCCCTGCCATTATTTTAAGTTATTGATCTAATAGCAAGAAATGCATGGTCTGATATTAAAGTTAGGCACCGTCTTGAAGAGAAAATGGATAGATAATACATCACTAATTAGTTCAGGAGCATTCATTGGAATGACAAGAGGAGCATTATTTTAATACTAGATAAATTCATTAAGCAATAATGAAATGCAGTGTTTTTCTAGGCACCATGCTATGTTAGGAGATCATTCCATTTGTTTTCTTTAAAGGTTAATCACATTTCTTTAAGCAGGCCAACAAGGTTTAGAGAACAAGTCTTATGAGGAGTGGCTGAGGGAACTGGGGCTGTTTAGCCTGGAGATGAGGAGGCTGAGGGGAGACCTCATCGCGCTCTACAACTACCTGAAAGGAGGTTGTAGCGAGGTGGGGGTTGGTCTCTTCTCCCAAGTAACAAGTGATAGGACGAGAGGAAATGGCCTCAAGTTGCGCCAAGGGAGGTTTAGACTGGACATCAGGAAAAACTTCTTTACTGAAAGAGTGGTCAGGCCTTGGAACAGGCTGGCCAGGGAAGCGGGAGAGCCACCATCCCTGGAAGTATTTAAAAGACGTGTAGATGAGGCGCTTAGGGACAAGGTTTAGTGGGCATGGTGGTGTTGGGTTAACGGTTGGACTTGATGATCTTAGAGGTCTTTTCCAACCTTAATGATTCTATGATTCTATGATTCTATGATAAGGCGTACAGCAAAGCACAAACCTTTTGCTTTTGCAGTGATATATGCAACTATGTATGGAAATATGAGGACCCTGTGCTAAATGGAAGTGTCCAACGAGAGGTTTCCTCTCCATCAGCATGCAAAGACTTCTCTCACTGAAAAAGATGAAGAAAGTCTTGAGAAGCTAGGGCCAAGAGAAAAACCAATGAGTTCTGTCAGACAATGCATACTTTTCAGAAAAAGGAGCCCATACTTGTGCTATCTACTGTGCCTTTTAGGTTTCAGGGTTTGCCAAGAGATTAAGATTTTATCATCTTCAGCCTAAAGTGATCCTTTTCTTTATAGCTTGAATAAACAAAACAGTAGAAGCTCATACAAAATTTTCATTCTACTAAAAAATTGACATACTGATAAGAGGTGTGATAATTTAGCTAACAAAGTCAGAGCTTTGTGGGTTGGTCTCGTAACTATGAAGGCAAATTTCTCTCAAATTCCAATCTTTTTTATTGAAAAAAGAGTTATCGGGCTGCAAGATTTATTCTGCAAGTAAATTGAAAATTAAATTATGCCTCAAAGGCCTTATTAATTCTTTTAAAACAATTTAAAAATGTGTTATTTATCAAGATTTTTTTTTAATATTACTTTTATACAGTATTTCAGCTCTATTACAACATGAGAGGAGTGTAATAAAGACAATTTCCTTTCTTATTTTTCTGTCTCTCTTTGAGACATCTCATCATAATTTTGCAATATTTTACTCCAGGAATAAGTGGAAAGGGAGGATCCTTGTGCATTACCTGTATTTTTCATTGTTTCAGATAGGCAGCCTGATTAGCTTTATTTATACACTCACATAAATATGACAGTGTTAACAATCTAAATAAAGCAGGAACTCTTCAGGCTGATTATCCATATGTCCATCCAACGTCCCTCAATGGACTGCAATTATAGTGCGCTTGCAAAATTTAAATAATCATTAGGTGTAAGCTGTTGATTTTCATTAAATGATCCATTTTTAAAATTCTAGACTTTCTGTTTTATATGATGAGGCTTGACTTCATCAGTATATTTTATTGCTTTGTGGCATGTTATTAGTTCAATAGAATTCTGTTATTCATCTGAGAACAAGCAATCAGTAATGCTGAATTTTATTTTCTATCCCACTACTTTATTCTTCCTTGTGAATGTGTAATGTAAAATGTGAAAATGACCCCTGAAAAAGGAACTTTTTCCTTTCTATAAGTCTCCTAATCCAGAGTGTACAAAATCATGATTTATTTTCTGCTCTCTCTTTCTCTCTTGTCTGTCCAAATGATTGAGGGTTGTGGATCACATGCTACCCACTGCCACTGGCCTACAGTAGATTGTTTATATCCATATCTTTGAGGCTGGGGCGTGGATTTGCAATCCTTCATGTTGAGACAGCAACTGAATGTGATAAATTTAAGCAACCACTTGCTTTTTCACAGTTTTTCATACTAGTAGGTAATTTTGTGTCATCTTATGACTGACTAACACACTTCAGACATGTCTATCTAATGAGCTTCTGACTTCAGCTGAAATTCTTGTTATTTCCTGTCAAGTACATGACCTTGTACTTTCTGGTGCCAGATTTCATTCTATTTCTGTTACTCTGTCATCATCTAGTTCTTTCTCATGATATCTTGATTCTGCTCTGTATTGACGACACCTCCTAATTTTACAGGGAGATTAATTCATAAACACATCTCTATTTTTGGTTTCATGGTCTTAATGAAATTAAGGAATGCCTTGATTCCCAGACTGTTAATTCCTGTGTGGTTTGATTCTCCCCTTCTCAGTATCTTCCATTATCATTTTCCTGTCCTTATGCAGTATGTAGCTTCTTTTCTCATCTACTCATGAATGACTAGCAATTTCCTATGCAACAATAGATAAAATCAGGCACTGCTTTTCAATCTAAAAATTGCCTGTCATAGAAAATCATAGATTGCTTTGACATGATCTACATTAGATAACCTTTGTTCCATTTGATCTAGTTTTCCACTTACTTCCATTTTCTTAAATATTCTTTCCTTTCAAAATTGTTCTAAAGTCTCACATATTATTGAAGTCAGATTTACAGATTTTTACTGCATGCTTTGCACACCTTCTACCTTCCTCACCTCCTCCATTCTGTATTTATACTACACAGGGTATTGTCCAGTTATTCACTACCAATTCTCCCTGATAGATTGGTTTACGGTCCTTGTTTCTAGATCTGCGGTATCTTGTATCAGGTTTTCAGAATTCAGAGATACAGACTTTATTCTGAATAGAACTGGGGTGTTATAATCCACTGCTGTTATTTTTTTTTCATTTGTTCACATTATCCATCCTGCTTCTGTCCCTTCACATTATCCATCTGCCTCTGTTCCTTTGGTCATCAATCACACTTCTAAAATATTTTGAGAGAGATTGTTATATAACTTAGTAGCTAACATCATATTTGAGGAGGAGCAAAGAAATTTCACATTTAATATTAAATGTTTTCATACTTCAAGTAGAAATGAGATGCATGTTACAGAAACTAGAATGTCTCATCAATAAACATAGGCACGCTTGTTAACATAGGTACTTGTTAAACATACTGATTTGCAGAATCATGGATATTAACAGATAAACATGTACTCAGAATTCATTCTTAAATTACGTCATAATGTATGAGTGGTAACAGCCAATAAATGTTTAAGTAATATGAACTTTGGGAATATTTCTGGGATTATTGCTTCTAAAAATACTTTGCATATACTTAATTTTATATTTGCTTTTTAATACATTTTGAGGGAACAATTCAATTTAATTTTGTACTATTGGTTTTTCTTTTACCTGTTTTCTTAAGCTGGTTAAATCAAGTAATGTACCTGACCTGCTGCAAGTCAACAAATGATTTGAATTTAATAAAAATACCTAGTAAAAATGAACACCCTCACCACACACACACAAAAAATGTAACACATCAGTGAGTTCTGTTTAATGTCCCAAATGTGTTGTGTCCAATAGAAATGTTTTAATTGTGTAGGATATTCTATAAACACTTTATTTAATAATTAAAAATTTCTCTCCCTTCCAAGTTCCTGAGTGGAGGTTTCTTTGAATATTCTTAATTTAGTTGTAAAACTTATTGATCTATGCCACTCAGTCAATTAAGTCTTTTAAAAATGTTACATGGAATCTCACCAAGTGTAAAATTTGATTGTCTGTAAGTATCTGTGTTTGTATATCTCGACATAACACATAAATTAATAACTGTAAATAATTACAGTAGTAGTATATAGACATTTCTTTATATGAAACAGGAGAAAATACTATGTTTGTGTGGAGTGATCCAGCTTTGAACCTCTCTCGATATGTATAAACTTAAAAGAAAATGATTAAATTGTGCTGCATTATAACAGTAATGGCCCATCATTTTGAATAAATACAAGCAATTAAATGTAATGATTGTTTTATGGAAATTGCTTTGGCTCATTCCCAATTTTTAGGGTACTTTTATTATGTAAATTTAAATAACTTTTAGCTAACAATTACATTAAACAACAATATGAGTAGTATAATAGTACCTCATTGAATTAAACTAAAAAAGAATTGTCAATGGATGATATTAAAATGTGTGTCTTCTAGGATAGGATAGTCTCATAAGGTAACTATCCTGAGAAACTATTTCTTTGCTATTTATCTTATAATATAGGCAGGGTGGCTGTTTCTCTGCTTCACTTAAGGTTTTGCTTGTTTGATTGTTCATTTATATGAAGGAAAAGATTAATATTCCATAGTAATTCAGTGCCTTCCCAACCCTCAAAAAAAGTAAAAGAAAAAAGAAAGTAAACTTAATGATACTGTGTAATTGACTTGGGCTTTTTTGGGGGGCTTACAACTATTGAGACTTTTGTGAAGAGAAAACATATTATTTTTACTTCTACCTTAAAATGGTAAAACTCCTAAAAATAGTTTTGACTTGCTGTAGATTGAGTTTCAGCAGAGTGCACTACATATTAACTATTATTAAAAAATACTGGGAAATAAAGGGTTAGTTATCCACCTCCCATGTGTATCTCTGCTTTTCATGTTTTGTTTTTGTTTTTTGTTTTATTTCCTGGCAGTCTCACCATGAACTCTCCTGCTAAAGGCCAAGGTTCTTAGGACTCTGTGAAATGAAGAGTATAAAACTTACTTATAGATAGTCCAAACTTGAGCTTTTTTGAAAGCTCTCAATCTTGATATAGCCTTCTCCAACCTTGGTTTTTCCCATTAGTATTTAAGGCACCAGCAGTACATTCCTTCAGTCACCACACACACTGATTTTATGTGTGTGTGCCTGTGCGTGTGCATGCGCATATGCTATCATCTATCACAGTGGAGAAAAATTCTGTTTTCTTTCTGCCCTTTAAACTTTATTACTTTCTCACATTAAAAAACAAAACTGATGAGGAAAATGAATTACAAAAAGAAAAACTGATAGTAAGATATGCCATGTTCATAATAAAATTATTACACTCCTATGAATAAGGTTCTCTGTAAAGTGAAGAAAGAGCTTGGGAGCAGCTAATTGAATTCTTTAACCCTTCAAAGACTGAGAATGTGTGTATGCAGGTGTAAGTCATACTGGGGTTTGGTCCTGCCTGTAAATAAATATATATGTAAATAAATATATATGCTTGAGACTAATGAGTGGAGCTGGAATAAGAAACGGTTGGTGGAATTGAACTTCCAGTTCATTGCATGTGAAATATGCTGTGTGAACGAATTCATTTTGTTTCCGTCAGAGGAGGAAAAAGAAATAGAAAGTGGCACTAAAGAAGCCACCTTTCTATGGATTTACATCTTACAGTGTAAGATTTGAATATATATACACTTACACAAGACGTTTTGAGCTCCATTGTAAACATTTACTAGAGTTTGTGATTATTTGCAGTTGACTGTGTGGATTCTCTGGTGTCTTATAAGACGCCCATCTACAAGAAGGGCTGGAA
>NW_009187827.1:0-10175 GCF_000690835.1 Fulmarus glacialis
TGTGATTCTGTGATTCTGTGATTCTGTGTCCTGTACCACTTAAAAGTTCATGAAAATGGTTATATAACTTACCTCAAAGCTTAGTTGTACTTGTTAAGGACAAAATGAAGTCTGAATCCCTTAAATTCACTTGGCCTGCTTACAGCAGACTGGTTTTAGGAAACGCAATTTCAAACCTTGCTTATGTGCTAAGAGGAGAAACTTTGCCTAACTAATGTCTTCCTTCACTGTACAGGGGCTATATTTGACTTTAAGGGCGTTTTAGTAGCTATAGGCCTTGGGTTTAGTTAAAGAAATTTAGTGAATTTAGAAACATAGTCATCAGTCTTAAGCACAAAATTAAAAATTTGTGTTGGGAGGAGTTTTTTGTGCTCAAGCTTTTAAGAGCATTTGGAAAAAAGGCATAATTACTCTTAAGTTCAATCTCATTCTCTGCCATATTCTTCCTACTTGATTAACTATAAATTCCTAATATTATCTGAGGATTTACTAAATCTCTCAGTGTAGCATTGTGATACTTGCTCTTTGATACTGAGCAGTGTCATTTTGCTGTGTCATGGTTTAACCCTAGCCAGCAACTAAACCCCACACAGCTGCTCGCTCACTCCCCCCACCTCCAGTGGGATGGGGGAGAGAATCAGAAGAGTAAAAGTGAAAGAACTCGTGGCTTGAGATAAAGACAGTTTAATAATTGAAATAAAATAACGTAAAATAGTAGTAGTAATAATAATAAAAGAACATACAAAGCAAGTGATGCACGATGCAGTTGCTCACCACCCGCTGACCAATGCCCAGCCAGTCCCCGAGCAGCGATCGCTACCCCCCGGCCAACTCCCCCCAGCTTATGCACTAAGCATGACATCATGCGATATGGAATATCCCTTTGGGTCAGCTGTCCTGGCTATGATCCCTCCCAGCTTCTTGTGCACCTCCTCACTGGCAGAGCATGGGAAGCTGAAAAGTCCTTGACTATACAAGTGCTGCTTGGAACAACTCAAACTTTAGTGTGTTATCAACGTTATTCTCATACTAAATCCAAACCACAGCACTATACCAGCTACTAGAAGGAGAATTAACTCCATCCCAGCCGAAACCAGGACACGCTGATATAAAATACTTGAGGCTGGAAGCTGTGGCACTCTTCAAGCATAGTGATGTCCAACGCTGTTATGTATAAATAGAAATATATTACAATAAACTGTCTCTTTGAATAAAGCTGTTTACTGTAAGCTTACAAGTAGTATGTCTAGCTTCCTTTGCCTTTCCGAGTGGCATAAGTTCCTATCTAGAAAGAAGGTAACTAGTTAGGTTAAAGGCTTTTGACGTGGTCAGGATGCTGATCACCTGCGTTCAGTGCTCTCTGATCATTGCCTACTATTACCAACTAGTAAGACATTACACTTAATGTAATAGTGAGGCTGTGCTTGGGGCTAGAAACTGGTACATGTGGAGGAGTTTAAATGAATGTGGATAGGCTATGCTGGCAGTAATGCACAATGGTGTATAAAAGCAGTTATCCAGTTTTCTTTATTCCTAAAGATTAAAACTTAAAAATGAAAAAATGTTTTAACGTCTTTTCTTAATAGTTTAAAAAAAACTCCAGACCTCATATTTCTAAATGTCATCTCATTAAAAACTGCAGCTTGACTGCACCATGCTGATGTCAGAACAGGACAGAGGGATTTTTTTGTTGCTTTTCTTGTTTAAAATTTCGTTACTGAGGAAGCTGTAGTGTGCAATTTAAATACACAGTCATAGCTGTTCTTGTTGCATATAAGCTTCAGGCATGCTGATATAATGGGGTGTTTTCATTTGGTACAGTGAAATAGTTTCAGATTGAAGTTCTTAAAGCATCCGTGTTGTGTGGGGGAGCATATTCTGAAGAATTGGCACGGACTGGTTACTGCATGCTGACATAGCTTCAAGTGGTGCTACTCGTTTGCTTCCTCACTTTCAAATATTTAGGAATACTCAAGTCCCATCTAGTGCTTCGAATAGCATTCACTGAGTGTGGAATATCTGCAGGGGCTCTTCGGTTGGGTGTCCGCAGGTGAGGCTTGAGCCAAGCTTAGGCTGGAGTGAGATGGAGGCAATGGCTGGTAAATTTTTCTTATCTTGGTCAGCTTGTGTAATTCCAGTGCCTACACTTTTCATTTACCCTGGTGTCTGTATTGAATAATACTCTTCATTAGATCTCAACGCAAATGTAAGCATTCTTAACTTTAGGGAAACCAAGCCCTGTAAAGGGTTTGAGATTTTTCCAACATGAAAGTTAAAGCTTATGATATACTTCCTCATGTTTCTCTGTGTCTTCCACTGATTCTGCTATATTGCAGTTCTAGGGAAAACTGGGGGTAAGTGAATGTTCAATATATTACTGTGGACAGCAGCAAAGAAAACATTAGTTGTGAAACAGTAGACTTCTCTTGTACTAGGCTCAAGTTGTGCTTTATGGTCTCTCCATTTTGTATGATGTTTCTTTACTGTTTGCAAATGCAGCTTTGAAGTGGTTTTTTAAAGACATTTTTTGCTTGTAAATTTCTCAAACGTTGTTTTAGCTCTTCCATTTCTTTAATTTTTAGCAAGATGAATATCATATGGTTCATCTGGTATGTACTTCCCGGACACCCCCAAGTTCTCCAAAACCCAGCACCAGTAGAGAAGGTCACGGAGCTTCAACCTCCAGCAGTAGCTCAGTGAGTTTTTTTTCATACATAGGACATTAATTTCTTCTACACTGAGGAAGCTTTCCAGGAATTTCTCTTTTAATTTTTAAAATTTGACTGTAAAATAATGTGGTGGAAGTAGAGCATGCCATATGAATTTGTACGATTAGACTTGATTATTTAAGGGTGTCACTTTATTTAAACAAAGATGACCTGTTTTCAAATTATAACACAATGATGTTTATTAGATGATAAAACACTACTTTTTCTAAGCTATTCTTTATTCTTAACACTTTTCTTTATCAAAAAGTACATTTTCCTTTCTCTTCATATCCCCTTATCTTTGACTGAAATTGAGCAGTGTATTCAGATTTAAAAAAAAGAAAAAAAACAGAAACAAAAAACAACTAAGTTCTGATTTGTTTTGTGAAAATTTGTACCACTGAAGAGAGACCAGTCAAATTAGTGCCCTTGTGGTGAGATAGGCAGGTAGAGCTTGGCCAGCGTTCGTTCTGCTAGTCAGGAATTGGCCAGTACTTATGTAGTAGCTTCAAGGTAGTCATAGTGTCTGTAACACAGTGAGAAGTAGAAAGTGTTCTTAATGTTTATTAGTTAAGCTGTTCATAGAACACTTGTTTAGGGTATTTTGAGTCTTCCCCTTTCCACACCCTCCAAAAATGATGATGTTCTTTGATTGTACTCTATTTTAACAGAAGGGCAGCTAATGTTTCCGTTGATGACTTGGTCATCATCACTGTAATTCTCTCGGCTTTTTCCAGAGCTGGCAGTATCACTAAGCAACCCTTGAAGGTTAGTCAGAAAGCAATGTGTACAATACCATTGTAGGTACTTCTCATCTGTGGTGTGTTGATTATCAGCGTATGGGAAATACCCTTCCAGTAATAAGCTGTCTGTCTTCATTCTTCTGTCGATAGGGTACTGTTTCTGACTGCTGTGTGACAGTCAGAAATACAAGCAGTTTAAGCAATAGTAGACAGTGGACAGTGGTTACATTGTCTTTTCAAAGGCTGTATTTATATCTCTGTTTGCAAGCAGGACACAGGGGGCCTCCTTTGTGATTGTTTTATTGCTACGTAGATCAGTTGTAAATGTCACATTTAAATGACTGTATTAATGACTGCTTAAAGCAGTCGGTACGCACAGTGTTAAGTTCATAATACTTTGAAGAAAACAACCTAAACCCAAAGCTTGAATGGCCTTTGTTCTTCCATTTGTTTTTTATTTTTATTCCCCCCCTCCACTGTCTAGTGGTAAATTTTTCTTGTTTTCCTTTGTAGGGCAAATGTGATATGGATGTCTTTAATTGCAGCTCCTCACTTCCTGAGTTGTCAAAGTTGAAGAGGATTTTCTACTGAGTAAACATTACAGTAATGCTTAGCCACAGGATTTGGGGATTTATTAAAACTAAAATAACGCATCTCAATGGCCAAATTGCAGTCTTGTTATGGTGACAAATAGTCTAGGAAAGGCAGCTGTTGTCCTGCTTCCAGGGTTAAGTATTGATCTTGGAAAGCATTGAAGGTCTGACACACTAGTTTTAGGTGTGTTTCTGGGAGCCTAAGTAGTTCCTAGCTACTTCCTTATTCCCACCCCCATTCCCTCCCAGTGAGCACAGCAATTTGGATTGGGCAGCTGGCACGGTGAAGAAGATGAGTACAAGAGTAGAAGGGGAACCTGAAGACAAGAATAGAGGAATGGTATTTTAAGCCACTGCAGGCACTATTGACTCTGAATATAAAGTTGTATCCTGAGGTTGTAGTTACTTTTGTTAACCATAGCCACTAGAATTTTTGTTGCTGCTAAATATTCTTTGGATTAAACTTTAGTTTGGTTCAGCTTTTTGAAACTTTGATTCCCAGTGACTTGTGGTTTTCTCTGGGACCTATCAAGTGTTGAGTCTTCCTGAAAACTTCACTTTTTTTATATGTGCACCTCAGTGCAATTTTGAATTTCTGTTTTTACTGAAGGCTTGCCAGAACCAATAAAACCCCAGAAGACTTGCCTGGTGCTTATATTCTCAATAAAACTTGTGACAAAACATTAAAGCAAATAGTTTTTTAAGACACAGTAGTAAATCTTGTAACTGTGGCAAAAAGATCCCCAACCTCAATTTTATTTATTTTTAAGAATTTGGACCGTTCTGGATCAACTGCTGCCTCACCCACAAACCAAGAAGCTTCATCTACATCGTTGAACACTAGTGCAGATGGAGTGAGGCATCGTAATCTTCCACAAGCACAAAGCAATCTCATACCAAGCCACCAGTTCCCTTATCTAATGCAAGGGTAAGTGAGATTGAAGCAATCCTCAGCTCTTTGATATTCTTTAAAAAGTACTTTAAATGTTCAGTTACGCTTATGTTTCTTTCACAGTCTGCAAAATGATTTGGCTAGTTCATCTTGAAGCATAAGTCACATTTAGAAACACTTTTAATATGAACATTAATGTTTTTAGCCAGGAGTCAGTCAAAGAGTAAGTGTTCTTCACTTACTTCAGGCTGTTTTTTATTTTTTTCTTCATGCTTTCTGCCCTCAACTTTCTGTTGATAAGTGCAGCAGTAATATTTATCTAGTGGATGTAGTTAGTAATGTAACTGGTAAAATTATTGCTTCTGGTTGCTTTTCCTAGTTCTTATCAGGATATGATGGTTCTTAGTTTTTGACACATAAGAGATGTAACTCTTCACTTCTCCATATTGGATTCAACTGTAGAAATGATATGCCGATGTCTTGAGTACATGTAAGCGCTTGTGTATCTACAACAGAATTTTAAAGTATTTTCATACATACCAGTGAAATGTAGCAAGTGTACATTTCTAGATCAAATCTGTTATTACGTAACTTTCAAGATTCCGACTTTTTTTTTTGCACTTCAAAAGCAGCTTTAGGTATTTTTAACCCACGTGACCTTTGCACTTCTTAAACTTCTTTTTATTTTCTTCCAAGGGGAAAATGGGAGGATAGTGCATTCTGAGATGATAGCTGTCACTTCCTCAGGGAATGCTTTAAAGATTTCTTTCTGATAAGGCGTTGTCCCAGTACTGTATAGATTCTAGAGATTTTCTTTGGGGAATGTTGAAACAAAAAAAAAAAAAAAACAAAACTATGAATCTGCTAACAGTAGCAGTTATTTGAGTCACTGGAAAGAAAACATGTCAAGAACTGTTGAAAATCTATTTAGTTTCAGTTCAATTTACTTGCTCTCTTGTTAGTTAGCCTAGACTTTACTAGTCTTACTAGTTTTCATCCTGAATTCCTTCAAGTCCTTTCTGTTATTTATCTGAAATGTACTGTCTACTGGAAAGAAATTGTCTTTGCAATGGGTGGAACACTTGTGTTATTCTGACCACGTGCATCTCGCAGAAGTGGTTATACTTGCCTTTATGACAAAGCTAGGTGATGCTAGGTTGACTGTCAAGATGCTGTTTAGTGTAATGTAAATTAATTCCGGAAGCAATTTATTGTGTGTTGTGTAAATTACTAATGTGTTAAGAAGTTTTAAGGTCCTTCTAATTAGCTTTTCACGTAAGCATACCCTGAGAGTGAGTTTTTTGTCAGTATGCATGGCGAACTGAATAGCCTATGGACTTCAAAAAGGGAACAGAACCATTGTTTAGTCTTCTAGCTGAAATAATTCAATTAAAATACAGTGGGAAGCATCAGTTAGGAAGACATTACTGTGTTTGAAAAAAAAAAAGAATAAAAAATAAATAAAAATACTAAGTCTATGTCTGTATTAGCAAATAATGTGGATTGAGAGGAGTGGATCTGTAGACTGAAAGAGGTGCTGAGAACCTGACATCAACACTGCACAGATTTCAGGGGTTTCTGTCTTATTTGGACTATCTCTAGTTTTAACTATGGAATAGGTGCCTATTTGTGGCTAAAGAGCATTAGCAGTGCACTTAAATCGCATCTTTCAATTTAGTGTAATCCAAAAGGAATCCGGGTGGTGATCCAAGAGCATTCTGTGGTGCAAACAAAACTCTAGTAAGAGGAATTGACTGGAGATTTGTTTCAAAAGTGCAGTCCTGACTTGAAATGTCAAAATAAATGAACCTTAAATAATTTTAGGCCTTATTTTAAAAAGTAATTTAATGGAACGCTATCAGAACCTAAGGTAAATCTTTGCTGCAGACTGCTGGGCACTGGCTGCGCTCCACTCCAAATAGTCTGTGCCAGTGCCTGCTGTAGTTTGCTGTCATCTTAAAAAACCCTTTTTAATGCTTTCAGTAATCTTCTCGGATGCATCTGTTTTTGCTTCAGGGCAATGCTACTTGTATTCCAGCAATAAGAAGTGCCTTCTGTTTTTTACCTGCTCTCTTAAATATCGTTTGGGGCAATGAAATCTAGCTTTAATGTAATTTATATGCTGACTGAGACTTGCTAGGAACAATGAAGATTCGTAGCTGAAATTTGCGTTGCCTTGTGCATTTTTCTTACTGTTTCATGACCAAAACACTTTTATTCTAGCCATATGGTGAACTGTAGGCTCTTCTGATGGGGAACGGTCTCCAGATGTTTGAAAATGTATGTAAGGGTCAGTTTTCTTGAGCATTTTGTAACACTTTCATTACTAATTTGTACAAATAAGTAACATGAATGTTAGGTGATTAAATTACGGTTTTGATGTTTTTTCAGTTCCTGGCACAAAGCTTCAGTGTGCGAGTTGAATACCCTTTGGGAAAACAGCTAACTCAGATTGTTAAAGTATTACAGAGAAAGCAATTCAAAACTTTCTGTTGCTTTTGAGCTTTTGTAAATGCTGTTTTCTAAAAATCTAGACTTGAGGTGGGACTGGGCAAATAGTTTATATATCTACCAAGTCAGTCTTTTGCTGTGGAGAGCAAGCACAGCATTGTCTGCTTCTATGGATTTAGTCGTGGATCAGGGCCCCACCGTGCTACGCAGGTACGAACAGAACAGGTGGGCTCAGTCCTGAAATGTCTTGCATTTCAGACTGGAGAGTACTTGGAAGCAGTAAACAGACAAGCAACATCAAGGCAGGCAGATTATTTGTCAAGTGTGGGCAGCCCATCTGATGAAATGTTTTCATATTGTGTACATAGTAATGTTTGAAAGCGAACAACAAAATGACATACTGACAGCATACAGTATGTTCTAGCACATAAATACCTTGCTTCATCAGTAGCCCTTGCTTACTGTATATATATATTTTTTTTTAAAGTAGCAAATAACATAGCAGAGGATATTGAAATATCACTTCAAGTTGATATCCCAGGCTCATATGAGACTAACACTAAATGAGATGCCTTTGTGGGTCAAGGTCATTAAACAAATGCAGTTATTGTCAGTCATGCAGAAGACAAAAGATTGAGGTTTTAAGTCTGAATAAAGTCTTATTTTTCCATTAGTGGTGAGCAGTATCTTCATGACGACAGTAGCTAACTAGTCTGACTTTCCCTCAAATTGAATCCCAATTAGCTCATTTTAGGTGTCTTCCATAGACCAAAAGAAGTAATTCTGAGCTTTGTAGCCATTTAAGGAGTAGCATGCCTCTTTCTTTTCAGAATATTCTGAATCTGCCTCTACCATTTGAACCTTAAAAACTGTTTTCTGACTTATCTAACTGTTCTTCTACTGTCTGCTCTGCTTTGTTCTCCAATCTTGGAATGTCTATGCCTATTCAGTTTGCTTCTCTGCTCTTGTGCTGTTGCTGCTATTCTTTTGAAATACTCTGCTTCCTGCCTTTCTTTCCTCCTTTTGGAAAAAGATGAGGAGAAAGCACGTGCTACTTTCCTTTTTCTTCTAACAGCAGGCCAGCTTGCTTTGCCGAGAAGAGTCTCTTCCTTTGGAGAGGTTCTTCTCACTGAAATACATTACACTGTGTTTAGAGTTGTTCCTGAATTTCAAAAGCTAACTTATTACCCTGGCAGCTGTAATAGCTGCCTCATTCTGATTTTTGATGAGCAAATAAAATAGTGCTGAGCTATTTGGAATTCTATGGCAGAAGCCAGTTCTTGAATATTGATGTCTACTTTTTCTCATTAATGGAGTCGGATCTTGAAAAGTTAAGTCTTGCTTCTCAGAAAGTCCCATCTCCTAGAAAAGCTGTTGGAAAAAAGGGGAAAAAAAAAAAAGGAAAAAAATGCACCAAAATATTTGAATGGGAAAGGAAAGAACATGATGTAACTGAAATCTTCTGTGGTTTGTCTTGGTTGACTGGTTTCTTAATCTATTGTTAAGCTTTAAGACATCAAGAAAGCAACTTTTGAAAGAGTTTGGAAGGAAGTAGAGGCTCAAATCCTGTAATATTTCTAAAAGACGTATCTGTGAGGGAGAACTATTAGCCTGAGGCCTCTCAACTTTTGTTGAGTTCAACTTAGCAGTTCTAAAGAAGAACCACCCTAAAATCTGTAACTGATGCGAAAAAGAATTGGTGAATTCCTGCAGCACTCAGGCAAGTTGGGTAGCACTGCTTATTGGTGACTGAGCTGGAGAAGTAGGTGTGGTTGAACAGTGAGTGGTCCTGCCTGTTAGTATCCCTGTGTGATACTCTACCTGCTTGAAATTGAGACATTGCTCAGTGATTTGTCACAACGTAGTACTTAACGACACCCATGTAGAATATTTGAATCATCTTTACATTTTGAGGGTCAAATGTTTTATGAGGGTCAGTGTTTTATGAATTTTGGAGGAGTCTTATTTCTCAAAGTGTTTGCCGGTTCAGGTGATAGAAAACACATTCTTAAAGCTTGCAGCCATAAACATAAAAGCATGATTGATGTTTTTCAATAGCAGCTTGACAGCTTTGCTGTTCCAGCATGTTAATTATGCATAAATAAGTAGCATCAGCAGGGCTGCCAGTTCACCCTTGCAATTTTTGGAAGAAACCTAGAGTATTACCTATGATTATCTCGGTTTGTATTGTGGTATCAGGAAAGTAGCTTTTGCTTTCTTTTCTACTCCCCCCCCCCATGATTGATGTTTTTCAATAGCAGCTTGACAGCTTTGCTGTTCCAGCATGTTAATTATGCATAAATAAGTAGCATCAGCAGGGCTGCCAGTTCACCCTTGCAATTTTTGGAAGAAACCTAGAGTATTACCTATGATTATCTCGGTTTGTATTGTGGTATCAGGAAAGTAGCTTTTGCTTTCTTTTCTACTCCCCCCCCCCATAAATACAAACATAACAAACAGTTTTAGCAGAGGTCATGAAGTTGCATGGCAGGCTCTTGTCCAGAATTACAGTGAAATACTTATTCATGTGTAAGATTGGAAAAAAGATTTTAACGTCTTCCTCCCATCTTTCTTTCTGGGCATGTCTTGTATATCTGAATGCCTGGTAGACTAATGAAATCTCTTGGTGATATCTTTGCAGGGAGTGCCTTACTTAGGGAACAGGTGTAGTCTGCAGTACAATTACAGCAGTCTCAGCTTTTGCTGCCTGCAGTCTGAATAAACTTTTCTTCATGCTTTATACTCTCATGCTGTCCTGAAAGATGTCCTGGTTTACTACAGTTCACTA
>NW_009187827.1:10210-19007 GCF_000690835.1 Fulmarus glacialis
TATATGCTCTAGGAGGTAAGAGAGGCTAAGAAGTTTAAAACCAGACAAAACCAAACCTAAAACTTATGTATAGGAGCTTTATATCTCTTGCATGTGAACCAGAGTTAAAAATCCATAGGGATGAGAATTGCTTATGCTCAAAATATTGGGGGGGGGAAGTAAATCGTTTATAGTGTTCTTAGTTGCGTTCTTCAGAAGCTGTATCTGAAAGATTAGTTTGTTGTCTTTGCTCATGTTCATTTCTTCATGTCTTTGATCACAGTAGTATTTCAGGTCTTGCTTCTAAAGGAAAGTTACAGAAGCTAGTAAGTTTTCCCTTTACAGCTCCTGCAGTGCCTTTAAGGGTGACCTTTGAACTTAAAAAGAATTGTATGGAAGAATTTCTGCAGTTATATACACAATTTTGAAAAATTTTCAATGTGGTTTTGTCCCAGAGATGCAGCTAGTGACAGACATCTAAGTACAAAAATGTAAATCCTCTTTCTATAGAAATAACTTTGCTTATTAATTTATTGTATGAAAATATAGTGCTTTTTTGGAATGGGTGGGATGATCTCGCTACATGTTGTTTCAGTGTTATTTCAGTGCGTTATTGTAGGGGGACAAATAAGAGGAAGAATGCTATTTTAATTGTTTTTGAATATTAGTGCATTTTATAAGTGTGGCAATTTAGAACTGAGTATTTTTCTTTAAATCCTTTTATAGCAATATAGGCAACCAATTTCCAGGCCAAGGTGTTCCTGCTGGATTTTCTATGTATCCTGCATTCAGTCCTTTACAGATGATCTGGTGGCAACAAATGTATGCACGTCAGTACTACATGCAATAGTAAGTCTGCATTATCTTAGGTAGTACTGAGTTACACTAATGAAAGGAAGGTATTAAAAATTTAAATGTTGTTTGCAGGATCAAAATGTCTGTGTTTATTTTGCCTGGCTATTCTGTTTTACACTAAGTTTTGTCCAGCAAATTATAAAATCCAGTTTTGGATTGGAATTAAATTAATGTATTAATAAGTAAAGATTTAAAGGAAAATGCAGTTTGTTTGGATATGTATTACATCTGAAACTTTATTTATATTAATGTACAGAAGAAGACAAGAATAGGCTTAGAAATTTTGGTGTGTGTTTTTTGACGAACTAGTTTTATGTTTAAATTTTTAGCCAAGCTGCTGTTTCAGCCCAAGTGACTTCCAGCACTGAGCCAGTGAGATCTGCAGTTGCCCAGGCTGTAAATTCAGAACATGCTCCTGCAAATGAGCCCGCAGCAGTGCCAAATGTAGCCGTCCAGGAGAACAGGCCTGTAAACCCGAATGTTCAGATGAATGCACAGGGTGGCCCGGTAGTGAATGAGGAGGACTTCAACCGGGACTGGCTGGACTGGATGTACACGTTCTCTAGAGCAGCAATTCTTCTGAGCATTGTATACTTCTATTCCTCCTTCAGTCGATTTGTCATGGTAATGGGAGCCATGCTGCTGGTTTATTTGTGAGTACAACAGTTGAGTATAGCTGCAGATCTGATATGTGGAGTATGGTGCTAGTGTATAATCCATTTAAACTGTGAAAAATTATCCAAATACAGACGTTTGGGCACTGCTCCTTTATGGTATGGTGTGTGTGGGGAAGGAAAAAAAAAAATTGTATTTCAAATAGGCAGAGAAACTGATATAAAAAAAAGAAATAATTCTCAAAATATTTTTACAGTAAGTTGGATACCACTTACACCTGAAACACAGTGCTTTTAAATGTTGGTGATATTAACAGATCAGTATTGTAGAAATGTAGAATTTTGGGATGGAAATTTAGAAAGTGGGGGTGAGGGGAAGGAAGCTCATATAGGTCAAGCGTATGCTTGCATAAACTTAAAGCATTTACTGCTTGGATATGAAAGAAAGATTGCAGAGCTAAGCTCATTTATATTTCAAAAATAACATATGGGATTTGTGCAGTAAATTGTATTAGGCAGAGTTAAGGTAGTGTTATTGTAATGGTGGGTGCTAGATCTACTAGAATTGCAGGGACTTTAAAATATTTTTACAATGCATCATAAAGACTTAAGCTGTCTATTTTATTAAGAAATATCAGTACTGTTGTCATCACTTCCCTTTATATGTGAAAATACCTTAGTAAATAGAAATGGAAAACAGCAGTAATGCTTGATATTTTGGACTGATCTCATTCATTGAGAGTTTCCTTACACTGTAGTCTCCGTCCTCTCAAGGACTGTTCTGTTTCTCATGCAGATATGACAGCTGAAATCAGAATATAGACACCTGAAAACATAGGAGAGGCTTATTTCATTTACAATGGTAGTGTAGTTTAAGCTTTAGCTGAAGTTCAAGTTATTTTTTCCACAGAAAATCAACTTTAAATTACGAAAATTAAGGCTGCCTTTGAAAATTAATATAACTTAAGTACTTAAAAATGGGGAGGAGACCCAAAAAAAGTATTCTACATATTTAATCACCTAATTGTGGTAAATTATTCATCTTCTGGAACAGAGGGCTGTGAACAGCACTTCTGAAACTTAAAGAACAGCTCTTAGCAAGACTCTTCTTAACCCAGACATCAAAGAATAGCCATTCAATCTAGAAGTAAGACTTGCAGAAAAATACGTGTAGCTTCATTCATTTGAAAGTACTTGAAGAATTTACTGCATTAGTTAGCTGTAGCAGAAAAATCTCTTTATTCCTTTCAGAAGAGAGGTTTTCAACTGTTCCATTTTCTTACATAGACACCAAGCTGGATGGTTCCCCTTTAGGCAAGAGGGAGGCCAACAACAGGCAGCCAATAACGTGGAAGTGAACCGTGATGGGCAAGATGCAAATCCTGATCTTGAAGAGATGGTGAGTAAGAGCAGACATGTCTTTTGAGACTCCTATGTGCTATATTGTCAAGTATGCTATAATGTCTGGACGGAAAGTCAAATTTTATGAAATGTAGTCGGTTTAACCAGAAAGCTTTCAGCATTGTCCTCAGTGTTGAGCCTGCTGCTTAAATTCTGTATTTTTCCAGTCTGACAATTACTCTACTTCAATCACAGACTTTCTTCATGCTAGTTATTTTTCAGGAGGTTGTTCTGAGAGAAGTTACTTAATGTAGGAAGATACTGCTGGTTACCTTATGTCAGAGCTCTGAAAAGAAGCAGTTGAATTGCTTCAATTTGTGTTTTTAAAGGAACGACTTATGGATGATGGGATTGATGAAGACAGCGGAGAAGATGCAGGTGAAGATGCTAATACAGAGCAGCAGCCTGGATTCATGGCTTCTGCTTGGTCCTTTATCACAACCTTCTTCACATCACTTATCCCTGAAGGGCCTCCACAGGTTGGCAATTAAAGTGGAAAAGGAACTGTGTCAGGCAGCCTCAGCAGCCATACGTAGAAGTGGAGCAGATTCTAGAGAGTGTTTTAAATACAGTGCAATTTCTGAAAATTTATAATGTTATCTTTTTGATCATGGTGTACAAAAATGTGTATTTTTTTCTTTTGGCTTTCTCATGCATTGAATATTTTAAGCACAAGTGGACTACTAAATGCTTTCCTTAAGATTCTTCTTTTTCTGAAGAATAAAATGTAAAGATATTCGTCTTCCATGTTTTATTTTGATTTCAAATGTGTATTATACTGAAGCAAAAAGCTTGTACTTAATCTGCACCATTACCTCTTTAAAGAGCTGTTAAAAATATGAGTGTTGACAGACCTTTCCAAATGCTGTCTATTCATTTGAATAACTTTAATGTATCTTGTGTTATTTTTATGCAGGGTATGAATTACCACTTGGGATTTGGAGTTTATATCATTCCTGAGAGAATGCTGTAAACACAAGGATTACTTGTTAATGGCATGTTGTCTTCATGCCACAAAATACTAAGCCTCTTCTCATACATTTAGAAAGCTAAAAGCTTTTTCTTGAGGCTATACTGAAGTTCATTAAAGTTGGAGATGTTTGACAGCTCTTCAAAGACAATTGACAGTGATGGGATAAACCTTAAATGTTTGATACATACAGTACTTTTTAAGAAAAATACAGCTGTACTGGGGAAAAACATGTACATTAGGTTTTTTTAATAAAAACTGTTATGGTAACTCTTTTGGATGTTTATATGCATATTTGAATGCAAACAACTAAATAGTGCATCATTAAGGATGAGAATATGATAGACTTGAGAGTGGAATAAAGTTATCATGGTGGCATTACTGATACTGACTAAAGTGGTATGTTTGTAGCAGCGCATACACAGTTACAGGTATGATCTCAGCAGCAGAATATCTGTATTCTTAACCTAATTAAAACTGAGAAAAGGAAAATTGTACACGAGATAATAGCACAGTACTACTGTCAGTTTGTTTTCAGTTGCTTTCTTTATATTTTAATCATAGTCAAGAAGTTTAATTCGGTTTTGTTCCTAATTCTGAAGTTACCATGTGTTACCTAACTTAAAAATGGCTGCAAAGATTCTGTTACACTACAACCGAAAGAAAGCTTATCCAATTTTCTGATTTCCAGGTGGAGGGCAAAGCTCTTACGTAGGCCTGAACAAGTGAGAAATAAGGATTGATTTTTTGCTTGCTCATGTCAAACTGCTGAAGCTATGCAGTGAAGTTTTAAAGCTTAAAAAATTTTCTTTGGGTTTATACTCGGAAACATTTGTCAGGATTTGTAGGCCTTATTGAGAGTTGACTCTCAATTGGGAAAAATAAATTTGAATAAAGATTTTAATTTAAACAGCTTAAATAGAATGTTTGATTTACAAAATAATTCTCATTTACAAATCTGTCAAGAGGAGAAATAGAAATGTAAGTCTTAAAGCATCAATTATTTTATTTGCTGTATAGGCAGCAACGATGAATAAATCATGTGTAATTACGATGTTTTACTCCCATGCTACTATGGAGAGCTGCTCTCAATTTAGGTTCTTTACTACATAAACATAAAATACGTAGAATTGTCCAAGAAATTTTACCCTTTTAATTTGGTGGATGAATCTAACTTGACTAACGTTTAAGAACTATTACAAAAACTTAACATTTTTAAAGGAATGGCACAGAGTGGCAGTCTTGGATGTCATAAGACTTATTTCTGGAGTGCATTGAAGAGGCTTCATCTGTTTGACCTGTGTGTTCTCCCTCCTACTTTTCCCAAAAGTTCGTTTTTCTTTATGTCCTGGGGTTAGTGTATCCGTAACGTGCGCAGTTATGACCTACTGGTATCCAGCTACTAACAGCTGTTAGTTGCTTCTTGCTGTCATTGTCATTGTTTAGGTTTCCTTTGTTTTCCATGCTATAGGAAGCAATTGGTGGTAGCTCTCTGCTGTTAGCAGACTAGATTAAGAAAGTTGCTCTTATGCTTTTAGTCCTGATTTGGTTAAAAAGTGTAGAATTATCGCTGCTTGTTTGTATTCAGGCAAGGAGAGATTCGTTTATAGGTTACACAAGGTTGAGACAGTGAAATAGGAGATCCTGGCAGTTACTTAGATACTGAGGGAGATGTTCTGAGAGTTTTAATGGGATTGTAGAGCTGGAGCAATGACTTGAAGAAGCCAGACTTCCATGAGAACATTTTAAGGTCATTGAACCTCCCAGCTTCCAGAACCTTCCCAAGATGCCAGCAAGGAAAAGCATAAAGATGGTTACTGAGGAAAATGAGTGAGAAATAAGAATGAGGTATGAAGCATTACTAAAAAGTAGTGAAAGAGTTGGAGGCGGAGGAAAGCCAATGGGAGGAGCAGAGATAAGAGAAGGTGTGGTCATGAATAAATATGAAGCAAGCATCAAAGAGCAGATTGAGGTAAAAGAGGTGCATTCTTTTTTCTTCTCAGAAAAGGAAAGAGCTTGATGAAAAATAGTCAGATAGGTCTTTCTTTTGTGAGTTTCTGAGCAATTCAGGTATAGAATTGAACAGCATGAAATATGTAACAGGTGATGATGGAATAGAAATGAAAACCCTAGGAAAACAGTTGCTTTTTCTTAGTGTATCCTTGTTGTAGGAACTGTTCTGTAGCATAAAATAAAACGCAATTATGTAGTACATGGCTGTAGGCAAAGCTAAGATGCTGAATTGTAGCAAATCTGTAACATGAGATGGAACAAAAGGCATGATTAAGGCAGCATAGGATGTGCCCCAGTATTAATGGTTCTGTAACATACCTATGCATCACCCACTTTTACAACTTTGAATACAGAAAAAGTGATTGACATTCATTCTTTCCTTTACCTTACAGGAAGACAAGAAATGACAGGTACCCTACATATCAAGGAAGTCTCTGTATCTAATAGCAAGTCTATGCCAGCATGTGCAACAGCTTCACAGTGCGTTAAGGCAGAGACAGTCACACCAGAAACAGACAGAAGATAGAAGTGTATTCCATCCATAACACTACTTGCTGTGAAGAGACAGATGAGATCAGCAGAACTGATGGAGCAGGTGTATGAAAAGAGTAACACAGCTGCTCTTTTGCATGATTTCTCAATATTATGCTTATTCTAAAAAAAATATTTTGCAACTGATGTATGTCCCTACATACATCTGCATTGACCTCTTGACCACAATTTACATTGTATTTAGCAATGGGACTGTTGGTTTAACAAACAAGTGTAACATAAACTCAAACTGGAGAATTCTTGGATGCAAAATAGTGGTCAAAGGGATCCTTTTTCTCCTGTTAACTTGTGAGCTTGCAAGCTTTTCCTCATGCTGTTGTTTGGTTTGGAGACCCTCACAGGCAGCTTTGGCTTTCCAGTTGCTCCAGTTACCTTAAATTCAGGTAACTCAGAGAGAAATTATCACATGGTACTTCAGGAAAAGTCTGCTTTTGTCTCAGACATACTCTGCTACCTTCTTACTATTGCTGTGGCAGAAGGAAAAAAAAAAAGCCATTGTGTGTGAGGTTTGTAATGGTAACAGGGGATGCAAAATCACTTAACTTCCATCATATGGTGTGAATAATTATGTTTCTGCTGCTTGTTTCCTGTACAACCTTAAATGTTTTCTAGCGTAAGCCTTTTTTAGCAGCTTTTGCTATTGCAAGGAAGCAGTTCAGAATTTACCCCAGCATAGTGATTATGAACTCTGACCTTTTTTTTTCTGGATATGTTCAGGTGGGCAATCAGAGATAAACTGCAGCCCAGCTGGATGCACCCTTCTTAGTTCAGTTGCAGGCCTGCATTTACTCTGGCAAGCTACCTGCCAAAGTATCCAGGGTGATACTGTCTTACTTGTGCTGGGAAAGCTTTGATGCTACAGGTGTTCAAGTTAACCAAATTAATGTGGTGTGGCTTTACATGTGGGTGATACATTCTTCTTTCAGATTACACTTGTTATAGGCAGGATGATGCAAACTGGGAATGAATTCCTGTATCACTCACAGCCCTTGTTTGCCTCAAAGCTGCTGCTTGTCTGAGTAACAAGATAACACAAGGTAATAAATGTGTTTCATCATGATTCCCACCCCAAAAAAGGGGGTTGAGCCATTCTTCCTGGCAGTGGCTCTACATGAGTGCTAGGTCTAGTGTCTGTTCAGATACTGCCACATAGGAGGTGCTTTTTTGCTCTCAGCTGGATTTATTCACTTGCAGCTGTCTATTCGAGGTCTTGCTTTGAAAGAAGCTGGGGTGACTAATGTGAATGCTTAGCATTTTAGACTTACAAGACAATCTACCCGGTAGCACTGGTTGGAGAGGAGGGAAGCACATACTGGACCTGAAAGAACTATCCATAAAAAGACTAGGGCTGGCTAACTTACTCTCTTCTCTTAGAATTTGCAGAAGCAAATATGTGTAGGGTGGGAGAATGCCCAAGCTACACAAAAGATATTTCCACTTCTTTACCAAAACATTAATTTGTGCTTGGTTTAGGGCTTTATACTTTGTTTAAACAACATGAGGAAATGTTGCTGTATAAAAATAAATACTCATCTTTCCCCCCCTCCCCCCCAGCTGTGATACTGATGTGATTTCACTGCTTGAATTGTCAGGGCCTGGGATGGTGAAGCTGAAGACGTGTGGTCATTCTGTTGATCTCTGTGTTTAAACTTTCATTTAAAGCTTTGCTCTGTGGGTCTTACAACAGCATAGTTGTTATGTGGCACTTCTGTAATAAAGCTGGTCCTAAAATTTTTCAAGGCTGTGGGAGGAGTAGAAGGGAAAGGATTATATTCCTAGAATTTAATTCAGACTTGTCATGAAACGCCAGGCGATGTTAACTGGTTTTCCTCATCCTCACGTAGTTTTAGCTGTCCTAGAATAAACTGCAAAATTACTGGTCATTTTTGGAGTAGGGAGCTTATGCCGGGGAAGGTGCAATTGTAGTTTAAATCTCATGGTGGTGATGGGTGTGTTTGTGTAAGTAGGACAAAACTTACAGGAAGGCTGTTGACATTTTTTCCTAGCTTTGCAGAAATCCGGGGAGGGAGAATCTAGATGGGACAGAAGTAAATGGAGTTGTGGGTATGTTAATTTTTAAAAATCTGCAAGTTTTTTGTGTGTGCACATGTTTTCTTTACATGTTCAGAAAGATTGTGCTGACCTTAACTGCTGGTTGGAAAGGAAGGCTAAACCCGGTCTTTGTGTTAAAGTTAGCGTGTTTGGGTGGCTTTCTCGAAGTGTTTTGGTTGGTAACCTGTGCAAGGTTGAACTGTGGTGATGAAGTAACCGCAGCACACTGCTGTAAAAGTAAGTGAGCAATTTGTCTAGTCAGCGAGCGCTTGATGCTCTAATTTGTTAACCAAAGACAATTAAGGAAGTGCGTAACAGAGTAAATGAGAAAACACGTCATGTGTGACGGGGTAACTCGGGC
>NW_009187828.1:0-1898 GCF_000690835.1 Fulmarus glacialis
TTATTATTATGATTATTATTATTATTATTTTAAATAGAAAGCAAGCTCCTGCACCTAGCTCCTCATCAGTCCCTGCAATGCCCACTGGCTGCCAAGGAGTCTCCTATCGCAGTGCTCTGGGAAGCAGAGAAAGAAGTGGCAATAACGTTAGACCACAGAGTATTTATCCAAGGACTTCAACAATCCACTAGCAGATTTGCTGCTGGGGTATTAACCCTTCCGCTGACAAGGTAAACAGAGGTCTAGTCTACGTGTATAAACACAAATTCACTTGTTAGACTCATCTCAAGCACCAGCAGGATGCTCTTATTCCAATTCAAGATGCAGTTCACATTAATATCTCATAAGACATCAGTAGACCCAAACCAAGTTCTACCTCAACCAAACCAAAACTGTTTTAAAAGTGATTTAAGTCAAACGCGCGCAGTGTTTTCATGCAGGCAAGCCGCAAGGCACAAAGGTCTTTTCCAAGGGCACACTGTGACTCAGAAGCAGAATCAGAAATAGAAGTCCAGAGCCGTGATTACCAGGCACTATTAGATAACAACCAGCAGGATCCAAGCCTATCCTGGGCACGTAAAGCTTTTCCAAAACACCAGGAGCTTGAAAGCGAGAAACTGCCTCAGAATGCCTTTCGGTACTAAACGAAGCCATCCATCGTATCTAGCAATTAACACGCCAGCTGCACCGGCAGCTCTTTGCAGCCTGAGCTCCTGGTGCAAGATGCCAGGCACAAGGCAAGGCTGGCAGCGCTGGTACCTGCCCGGCCGTGCATGGGGGCAAAGCCCAAACGGCAGCGTTGGTCAAGCCAAAGCATCCGACCCCGGGTAGAAGCTCAGGCTGCTGCAACCACATGCCCGGCAGCGTGTTCCTCCTCGGCTAGAGGAGCCGCGGGAAACAACAGCCCGTCTCGCTGTCTCTGAGAGGTGAGCAGGATTGCATCAGCTCCTGAAGGGTTTGACATGCCGTGCCTTGATTCGGAAACGTCTCGAGTTAAGCTGCGCAGGGCAGCAGTTTTATAACTGTGCTTCTGCTTGGCAGCCCTCATCCAAACTCCCCAAGGCCAAACTCGGATGCCGCCTCCCAGGAAAGGCTGCGTGAGGGACCCTTAATAAATCACAGCTGATTTCAAATAGACAGAAGTAAATCCTTCATCCCTTTCCCTCGCCAAACTCGCCCCATCTAGCAGCTGGTTCTCCCCACCTCACCACCAGTACGCCCAGGCGAGGAAGGGGGACAAGAGACCCGCCACCCGGGGAGGGCAGCGCCAGAGATGCCTGGTCCCTGGAGGCATGGATATGCTGCCTTCACACCCGGGGGATGCTCACCCCCTCAACTCCTTTGTGCTTTGAATGGCTGCAATGGGCCTCCACAATGGGACTGGATATTTCGGCCAACTTGCAAGAGTTGTGGCCAAACCAGTCTGTCCCAGTCCCCGAATGGTCCTGACCCAGTCTGTGGTAGGAGATGATGCTCCTGACTTTTTCCTTCTGCAACTTTTTTTTTTCCGCCTCCATGCTCTTTATTTTGCTGTTGAGGAGTCTCAGTAATTTTCCTCAGACCCTGATATTACTGATCCTATCTCATGCCAGCCCTTGGTATGTATTTTATTTATTATTTTAGGATGACTGGACAGGCTTATCACAAAGTCCATAAATTACATCCCCACCGCACACAACCACTCCACATCCAACCGGTGATGAGCTTGTCCGAACCCCAAGTGCCGTGGGACAGAATCAAGAATATTCTGGAAGAGATCTGGGCTGGTTAGCGTGACCCAGAGCACGTGCCAGGACGGCACAGCACGGCACCCACATTCTCCCACGTCCCTGGACCCGGCCCCAGAAAAGCCCCGTCGCTGGCAGCCCCAGGAACGGCGCGGGACCCCCAGGCAGGGC
>NW_009187829.1:0-630 GCF_000690835.1 Fulmarus glacialis
TCAGGGTGGCCTCCTACCCCCTGCCAGCACCCATGGGTGCCCCCTGGCACCCTGCTCACCGCAGCAGCAGGTGGAGGTGCTCCTGCTCGTCGTATTTTAGGGAGAAGACGAGGTGGCCCAGCGCCGGGTCCAGGGAGTAGTAGTTGAAGTGCTCCTGCGGGGAGGGGGCCAAGCACCCATGACCACGCCAATGGGTGCTCCCACTGGCAGGCACCCATGCCATGGGTACACCCATGTCCATGAGCACCCATGCCATGGGTACACCCATGTCCATGAGTATGGGGCACCCATGCCCATGGGCGACCCATCCTACAGACGCTTGTAAGGTCCCCATGCCCATGGACACCCGTGTCCACAAGCACCCATGCCATGGGGCAGCCAGGTCCCTGAGCACCCATAATCCTGAGCACTCATCCCCATGGGGCACCCATCCCCATGAGCACCCACGTCCATGAGCACCCCCACCCACAGATACCACCACCTATAGAGCACCTACACTGACGGGCACACATGCAATGAGCCACCCATACCCATGAGCACCCATGCCATGGGTCACCCAGGTTCCTGAGCACCAATACCCGTGGCCACCATACTTATGCAGACCCCATGCCCATGCACACCCATTCCCAT
>NW_009187829.1:727-1343 GCF_000690835.1 Fulmarus glacialis
CCCATACCCATGAGCACCCATGCCATGGGTCCCCCGGGTTCCTGAGCACCCATCCCCGTGGCCACCATACTTATGCAGCCCCCATGCCCATGCACACCCATGCCCATGGGGCACCCACGTTCCTGAGCACCCGTGCCACAGGACACCCATGTCCATGAGCACCCATACCCACGGGGCTCCCATGCCCACAGATACCCACACCCATGAGTCACCCATGTCCATAAGCACCCATATGCACGAGCACCCATGCCACGGGGCACTGAAGTCCATGAGCACCCATACCCATCAGTCTCCCATGCCCATAGGTACCCACACCCATGTCCATGAGCACCCATACGCATGAGCACCCATGTTTATGGGTTTTCCATGCCCATGCCCACCCACACCCACGTGGAACCCACCCACCCCAAGCACCCATGCCTGGAGCACCCATGGGACCTCACCTTGCCCAAGAAGTGCTTGCGGTAGATCTTGGCCGTGTGGTTGCCCTCAAGCCTTGCCCGGGTGCTGGGTGCTGGGGTGGGGGGGGACTCGGGTGCCCCACTCAGCTGGTGGTTGGTGCCCTCGATCCAGTAACCCCCAAACTGCGGCAGGAGGATGAGGGGGAACGGCCCCT
>NW_009187830.1:0-6111 GCF_000690835.1 Fulmarus glacialis
GGAGCGTCCAGGCTGGAGAGGACAAGGAGAGCTGCGGTCCTCAGCCTCGTGAGGCAGGGGAGCCCGGCGGGGTCGTCGTGCTGAAGCAGCAGATTGCTGCTCTGGAGGAGCAGCTGAGCAAGAAGAAAGAAGAGCTCGAGCAGATCAGGGCAGTGCTGGAGCAGCAGGATCATGAGATCAAGGAGAAGGAGAAAAGCATTAAGTTACTGGCCAGCTCCAAAGCTCAGCTGGAAGAGAAGCTGTGCCGGGAAAACACCAAAGAGGCCAAGCAGCACGATGCTGCGGTGAACACTGACCTCTCGCAGGTAACTGGCGCCAAGCAAGCCCATGATAAAGGCATCAACGTAAATATCCCGGTCTCCACCAAATCCATAGGATGCAGCGTCCGCAGAGCAGACAACATGAACGCGCAGGCGATGGAGCCGGGCGCTCAGAGAGATCAGGGCCTGGCAGACGCTTGCGCTGGTGCCGGTGGAGAGGGACCAGGACATTTTGGTGAAGCCGACATCGAGGCCGGCCTTCGTGCACCGTGCTTCACCCAACTGAAGATTGATGAGCACCTCAGCGATGACAATCAAAACCACAGGAATAACTACGATACCCAGGGTCTCGCTGCTCAGGCGGTGACTGCAGAAAGCTATCGAGGAGCAAGAATTGGCTCAAACACAGGAGAAAACAGGGCAGGCTTTGGCGAAGATAAACCTCGAGATGGGCTGGAAGAGGAAGGTCCCCCTGAGCACGAGGATCTCCCTGCTGTTGACCCCATCGGTCAATACGTAAAAAAAATCCAGGAGCTTTTGCAGGAGCAGTGGCTGTGTTTGGAGCACGGCTACCCCGAGTTAGCGAGCGCTATTAAACAGCCGGCCTCCAAGCTCAGCTCCATTCAGAACCAATTAGTTAATTCCTTAAACTCGTTGCTGTCTGCCTACTCTACGCAAGGGCCCGCGGATAAGGAGAATTCGAACACGTGCTATCAACAGTTGGGTAAATAATATTGGCATAGGTTTCAACGTGTCCGGGCCAAATCTCTTCCCATTTATTCAAGCGTTGAGCAGGGGTGATGCAGTGGAGCTCGGTGGTATAATTAGTGTCAGTCAGATCAGAAATAGCCCCTCCTAAACATGTATGAGAAAGGCAAATCTCTGCACATCATAAGCTATGTGATCTTAAATAAAAAAAGCAAACAAAACCATGTAGGAGCTGATAAAGCTGTGCCTCAGTTATATGCAGGATCAATTTCCAAAAGTGGCCATTATTCCATCAAATAACCATTTTTCTTAATTGGATTGGACATCTCCATGTGCAAGGTTATGGGACTCATGCTCATCTGGGGTAAATCAGCATGAAGTTCACCAGAACCAAAACCAATTCAAGTTAACTGAGCAACTAGGCTGGGAAAAGACCTGTCCCCACTCATGGCCGTTCGTCTAAAATAATTTTAGCTTATATGAAGATAAGAATCCAAACCCGAAGGCTGCCTGTTCACTGTCAGTGGGGCTTGCAAATATATAAGTGACCTCTTACTTATAAGCAATACAAACTCTGATGGAAAGACTCATCCATGTAGTGTTATAGGAGATTTATATAGATTTCCAATACATTATTATTGAAAAAAATAAAAAAAGAAAACATTATTACAAAAGTAAAACCTACTTATATTCATAGGACATGTATGTTATTCCCAGTCAATTCCTTTATACTCCCAGTCACTTGGAGACGTTTGAGACCCATATTTTAAAAGTAGCAGGGCAGGTTCTGATTGTGGCCAGGTGCATCGATAGCTTTGCAAGACATAAAAAGCATCTCCTAAAATGAACTAAGATGCTTACGGCTGTGATTTGTAATTTGTTGCTAGAGGTTGGGAATAATAATTGATAATTATGGCACATCTGCTTAATTAATCTATTATTTTGTATTTTGCTAGAAATCTCTCCAACCACAAGTCTTAAATCTATCATGAAAAAGAAAGGTTATGGTTTCCATGCAGGAGGCAATGGGACCAAAAAGAATCTTCAGTTTGTTGGGGTAAATGGTGGGTAAGCATCCGTTCAGAAGATAAAACTGCCTTTTAACGTGTGATGTCCTCTGTGTCGCTGAAGAAGTCATTCTTTTTTTCCCCTCTTTTCCCCTCCAAACCTCTTGATTAAAAGGCCATTTGAAATGGAGCCTCTTTCCTCCCTTCTTTAATCCAGCACTGATAACCTGTAAGTAACCCTGTAGAAAAGACGTTGGTGTTTTCCGTGCAGCGAGGGACGCCCTGGGGACTGCACACCCATCTTTTGGGGCTTCATCCAAAACCCAGCTGGGTCCACGGGAAGATTCCCACTAACTTTGGTGGGTTTTGGAGGGGGTCAGCATTGCCTGGGTGGGCACGCTGCCGCTAACCTGCCTCCACGCTCCAGCGACAGCCAACAAAAGTTGGTTCAGGGACTGAGAAAAGACTGTTTCAGTAAATAAGGAGTTACCTCGGGGTGAAGGAGGCCCGTATTCTAGGCTGTGCTCCAACACCCAGTTCCCAGTATCTAACACCCTTTGGCCGTTGAGCTAACTAGATACAACAACGTGTGCTGTAGATTCATCTCTAAGAGCAGCACTGGCACATCTTCTACCGAGGAGCCCGTGCTGGCGTGAAGAGGGCAGGACGCATTTCGCTGTCTCTTCGCTGTGCAAACAGCTATGTGGGCAAGTTTGGATCCTGGTTTTTGCTGACATACGCTTCTCTGGCTTCCCAGCTCGATGGCTACTGCTGTTGGGTTCATCAGGTATTACTTGCTCTTGTTGTGTAGAGCTTCTTCTACCAACGGTCGCTGAAATGGGTACAACTTGTAGTGAGTAGAGGAATCTCAGGTAGTTTGAGAAAAGTTTTGGGATCCCTCAGAGTGAAATGTTCTGTCTCATGGAAGATGTTATTATTATTAATACTTTTGGACAGCCAGAAGAGAGGTTCCTCTAGCAGGGCTGGTCGAATGGTGGACTCAGGTCCGTGCTGGAGCTGCAAACACAGCTTTTGTCTAGCCGTCCTCGAGGTTGCCGACATGCCGCCTGTCCCACCTTGCCACAGGGTCCGTGTTTCTCACGGCTCCCCATCAGCGTGCCAGCAGCTCCCAGCAGGGAAGCAGCACGCAGCCCTTGCCTGGCCGCGCTGGGGCTTGTGCGATGGACGTTCCTCCAAACCAACCGGGTAGTCCCTGAAATAACCTTGCCTGCTGCTAATTAACTGCTTCTATCACACTCCTGCTGGCTTAAGAAGCCAAAAAAAAAAAAGACTAACCCCAAATTTGGCTGTGGCTCTAACCTTTTAACTTGCGTATCACTCCGGGCTTCATCCAAGGCCCATTGGAGTCAGTGGGTGTCTTCAATGAGTCTTGGTCAGGCCCCGTGGTTGCGGAAGGGGAAGGAATGAATAACATGTGGTGTCCTCAAATAGCTACGAAACGACTTCAAGCGAAGACACAAGTTGCGAAGACAGCCCATCGGACGGGGACGGGGACGCGGAGAGCGAGATGGAGAGAAGAGCCGATGATTTGGAGCCCGCACAGGTGAAAGCTGGAGGTGAGAGCGAGGGGGCTTCATCGGGGACCTCCTCGCAGGAGAGACGTGAGGACGATGACCTGCAGGAGCCATCGGCAGAAGCAGGACCTTGCACTCAGCACAAGGCTGACAGGTAACCAGAAAACCAGACAGTATCGTGCTTTCCATCACGTTTCTGCAGCCGCAGGACGCACGGCACTGCGTCCAGTCACTCCTACAGGGCTGGGGTTGGTGCTTCATCTGCTCGGTGGAAATGCAGCCACAGACCTCTGTAGCCATGGGAAAAGGCTTTAAAGAGCTACGTGTTTTTTGAGTTACTACAGAATCTAATAGGGATTGATTCAGGCCCTACGCTTGACTGTGGAAAAGGCGGAGTGAGTCATACTTGGTTAGAATTAGCTCATTTCTCCCCTCTCAAGTAAAGTTTCTAGGTAAAGTTCTTTGCAGATTCACGAATAAGATTGTTTTTTGGTTTTGGGGTTTTTTCCCCACTTTAAGACTTCTTGTAACAGATGAAGTTGACCATACAGATCTGGGACTCTGGACTTAAACACCTATTTAAGTGCTTAACTTGGTACCTAAAGTCTGTGTCAAGTCAATGGGACAACTTGTGGCCATAAAGTTAAGCACTTGAATAAGTGTTGAACATCTGCTGACCTAAACTGCATGTTCTCCTTCCTGCTTCAATACCTCCTGCAAGTTCTGTCTCATGATGGCTTTACAAAAGTATTTTCCCTTTAGATGCAAACCGTCTGAAGATTTCCTCGCCGACTGCCAGCTACTCAGCAAGCACCTCTCAGAAATCAGGACCACAAGCGACAAGCATCTGGTACAGATAATTTTCAATCCCATTTCAGACGCGGTTCCCGCTCTCTGTTACATTTAATGGATAAGATTATCCTGACGGCGTGTTGTAGGCTTTCTCTGCTTACTCATTCAAGTTACCAGAGGAAATTCCTTTCCCCCTTAAGTTATAGCAGTAATCCCAAAACCACAAGCTAAATACCGGCTGGGCGATGCCAGAGCACAGGACCTAGTGGCATGGGGCGAGGAGCCGGGGCAGTGGCCGGTTTGCAGGGTGACTACCCCAGGGGTAACGGTGAGACCTTGGTGTTTTCAGCGGCACGTCCTGAGCACCGTCTGCCAGGAGTGGTTCCAGGTGTCGAGCCGCCAGTCTTCCAGCCCGGAGGCGGTCGCAGAGTATCTCAAGGCTCTGGGGGCCATCCAGCCCCAGCTCCTGGCAATGGTGGTGAACCTGGCCGACAGGAACGGCAACACGGCTCTTCACTACAGCATTTCCCACTCCAATTTCCCAATTGCAAAGCTCCTGCTAGACACAGGTAGGAACAGCCACTCTGCTCGTCCATGGCTTTTGTTGGGTATGGGTGTGGAAATTACTTTATGTCGCTCTTGCCAATGGGGCATGGTCCCACAGGGGATGACCATGGCCGGCAGAGCCAGGTAACAGGGATCCATCAACAGTCCCAGACATGGCAAACAGTGAATGAGGTCCAGGGTCATCCCAGAAGACAGGACGGAGGTGGGGCTGGGGACCCCCTCCTACATGCAAGGGAGCCATCCAGTAGACAAGCATGGGTCAAGGTCTGTCCAGGAGACAAATGTGGGGCCAAGGTCCATCCAAGGGACAAGTGTGGGGCCAAGGGCCATCCAAGGGGCAAGTGGAGGACCAAGGTCCATCCAAGGAGCAAGTGGAGGACTAAGGTCCATCCAAGATACATGCATGGGGCCAAGGTCCACGCAGGAGACATGGTTGATCTGAAGACCAGCATCCTCCCCCATAGCTTGGCCCTGCTCCCATGGGTGTGGGCAGCGGTCCCAGCTGAGACTCCTCAAGGACATTAAGGCTCATTAGTGCCCTCAGGGCCCTGACACATCTTGAGGGCTTTGCAGTCTGACTTTGGAGAGACCTCAGGGTCCTGTGGCCGAGGGGTGGGATGGCGTGTCTCCCCCAGCTTCTTGTAGCAGCAGATGCCACATCACGGCTCGGAGCTGGAGGATCAGACTCCTGAGAGTGTAACAAACCCCACAGCGCTGCAGAAAAAACTCCACTTTAAACTATTGAACTTCGAGCTCATGTTGCAAAGAAAGAAAAATCTCAGCTGAGCTTGTACGGGGGAAGAATGCACGCGCGCTCAGCTAGAATAAAGGCACTTTGGCCTTTTCTCATGGGCCAGACAATCTGTTAAATGTTAGGGAAATGGCAGATTATCATACACATCTATAAGCTGATTGTGCCGTGGGGAGCCACAGCGGTTTGTCCCCTCCTGCTACCGAGTGCCCAAGGCGGCCGGGTCCCCGGGGCAGGGCTGGACCCGAGCCCCAGCCCGTCAGACATGGCTCGTTCCTCATGGTGGATTTGGAAATAGGCTCTTTGAGGTGAAAAGTGAGCGAAACGGGGCCAGGATGGATTTACACCGCCCGTTGGGTGATGGTCGTCTTACTGCTGCTCCCTTGCTGCAGGGGTCGAAGCAAACAGGCCACAGCTCCACAACTGGCGCGTGCCCAAGGCATTATTTATCCCCCCCCTTTTTTTTTTGGTTATGGTCTTTAAAGTTAATT
>NW_009187831.1:0-232 GCF_000690835.1 Fulmarus glacialis
TGCCAAGGGGAAAGGTGCCAGTGGGTGTAGAAAGCTCATGCAGACTCAGAGGTAACCGCTCCAGGTTAGGCAGCTTTGCTTGCTGCAAGGAGAAACTCCATCATGTCCAGAGCACGGCGCAGATAGCCTTTGGGAACTCACGGCTCTCCCCAGTGACACCTACGTTCAACCCCGCAGGCTTCAATGTCAGCTCCGTGCCACCGACCCCCACCTGGGGCAGCCTCAGCCCCCT
>NW_009187831.1:358-2553 GCF_000690835.1 Fulmarus glacialis
GCCCCCCCCGTGCTCTTGGGGCACACGGGTGGGAACTGCCCTCTCTCTACGTGGGATTCTCGGGAGATTAGGGCTTCACTGGCCAAACAAGAACCCCTGCGCTGGCACAACCCCGACAGGGAATATTTGGTGCACGGAAGGGACAGGATCCAGCTGCACGAGGACAGGAGGAAGTCCCCAGCTCAACAGAGCCATGTGCCAGTTTATTTGGATTAAAAATCAGAGTCCAGTGAGTCATTGGGGCCTCAGGAACACTCAGTGTAAAAGGACAGAATGCTTTTTGAGTCGTCAGCTCTCAGATTTCCCTTGGGATCTTTCCCTCCTCTTTTCTGGAGTGGCCAGAATTTTGGCTGAACAGAGCAGATGAGAGGGACACCCTGCACCCCTGCGTGAGGCTGGACATGGTGGGGCCCACCTCTCATGGCTTTGGGACACACACAGACTCTGCTTCGCAGGGAGGGCTGTGGGGAGACAGGGCTGGGCTGCTGAACGGAGAGTGGCAGAGACCAAGAGAGAGCAGTTTTCAGAGGAGGTTCTTGTTGCGGGGGGCGAGAAATTGTTTCACCTCAGGGCACGGGAGTGCAGTCAGGAGAACCAGGCAGGTTTAGAGGAGGGACGTGGGTCCGCCCCATACACCAATGCCACCGTGAATTACACCTGAAAGGAGATTCCCAGATGGGAAGAGTGAAGCCAACGATGGAGCGGATTTTAGCAGTGAAAAGTCCTCAGAGCTGGTTGTGGGAGGGCAGCTTTGGTGCTGCCCAGCCCCAGGCTCGGAGGATGAGGAGGATGGAGCCTGCTGGCAGCAGGGACCAGCTGAGGAGGTGGCAGGGGCACACCTGAGCAGCCCTCCCACTCAGCCCACCCAGCTCCTCGCCCGCTGCCGCTTGGGCCAGCGGCCAACAGCCTCACAAAGCCTTCTTGCGGAGAAACGAGTGTGGGGAAGCCTTTGGTGCCTACGCTGGTAGGATGGCAGTGCTAAGCATTTGCTTCCTCCAGTGTAGATGGGTGCTGGGGCTGATGGACAAAGGATGGACAGCAGGGGAGAACGGCTGTGGCGAGCGGGAGCCAGCAACGATGTCCCTGCTCCACAACGCAGGGTGGTTTTGACTAGGCTTCTACAACAACTCATCTACAAGATACATTCAGCAGCGGCGTCAAGTGCTGTGGTTGGAAGTATTCTGCTCGTTTCCTTTCCCTCCCCATCTTCGACCGGTGGAGAAGGGAAGGCCACCAGCTCCAGCACACCTTTGTCTTTACTTTGTGACTTGATGGATGGCATGAGCCAGGTAACCTACATTGCCCGATGTAACTCCTGCCACAGAGATTCGTCCGTCCTTCGTCATATAGATGGAGAACTCCTTGATCAGCCGCTCCACCTGGGGTGAAAGAGCAGAGTTCAAACCGCAGGCCAACCTCTGCTCTCTTAGCAGAGTGCAAATTTACCCAGCTTGCCAGAACTGAAAGCGAACTGGGAGCCAGCAGACATGGCATCCCACTACCTGCAGAGCCAGCAGTGCACCCTGTAAACCAAGAGAGATGCTGCTCGGTTCTCGGGCAACCCACAAACCCTGCGGATGTTCGGCCAGGAGAGTCACCTCACTTGAGCTGACCTGGAAGGTCACCTCAAAGCGGCACCAACTGACTGCTTCCTTTGACAGATAAGCAGGCTACGTCTGCTTTCAACCTCTGCAAGCACAGCAGGGAGCAGAGCAAGACATGGGTCCCCATGATGCTCCAGTCCTGCAGGCTTGGAGGATGTTCCTCCTGGAGGAAGAACTGCCCACGAGGGCTCATTCTGGCATCTGCAGTCAAGATCTTGCTGACAAGGACCACAAACGACACCTTGAGACCACAGGAACTGCGTTTACCTGCTCAGGCTTCAGCCCCGTGAAGCAGAACATGCCGATCTGGTCAGTGATGTGCTGCCAGTTGTGGGAGGATCCCTCTTTCTTGAGGTTGGACACCAGCTGAGTCCGCATGCTGATGATCCGGTCGGCCATGCTCTTCACCTCCACGAGCCTGAGAAGCCAACCCAGGAACCGCTCAGAGCAGGGCTGGGATGCACCAACGCTGCCCGCCCCCGCCAACTACTGGGAGTCAACCCTCTCCACCTGGAAGGGCCTCACACCCCACAAACATGGGGGATGCAGATGAGCAGAGACCAGAGAGCGTGAACGTGTAGCTCCAGCGGG
>NW_009187832.1:0-29029 GCF_000690835.1 Fulmarus glacialis
GGGGGAGGGGGGGGAAGCTATCACCATTTTACAGTCAGTGAAACTGAGATGGCGAGATCATAGTTACTGAAAATGGCCAATATATTTCCATACTGAATAGCACCATCAAAAGTGGCTTTTAGAGCCTAAATTCAGACCAAAAGAAATGCATCTGTAATCTCAACATTCCTAGGTTTTAGAGCCACAAAGCAAGTTGTTTGCATTACGGCATGGAAATTAGCCGTACTATGCCATAAGCAGTGACTGTATCCATTCCTACATTATCATCAGACTAACGTGATTTGGGAATGTGAAATAATATTCACTTGTTTGGGGGCAGAACAACACATACTGTGTTCTTTCTATGGAGCAGTAAACAAATACTCCTCAGAATTCAAGTGCTGTGTCATTAATTTTGGTAAAAAGTATGGTGATTCCCTTTTAATTATAAACAGTATTAAAAGAAGTGGTCAGTCTTCAGTAGACACTCAAGCTAATCCAGCCTAGGGTAGCTTAAACACCTATTTCTTTGTTGTGTAAGAGTGAAGAATTTTCTGTATCATGCCTATTGAGATCAAAGAAGCTTGTGTTTATCTGATTTTTTTTGCCATTTTTTCTCTATGGAAAAACTACATTGCAATGTAAGAATGTGTATGAAGTTCTTTGCTTATATTCAAAGATCCACCAACGCCGTCTCGGTATCTCAGATGTCTGTGTATGCTTTTTCCAATGTTTTTGTGTGTGTGTGTGTGTGTGTGTGTGTGTATGCCTTTTCTTCTTTCTCCGTTCTCAACACACAAGCAGGGCATCTTCAGGTATCTTTGACCAGTCTTTTCTTGGACATTAGTCATATTGTTTCTCCAGCGATAAAGGAAGCTTTGTGGTCAATGCAGTTTTAACAGTACAGTATCAGGGCCTGTCAGATAAACATTGTTGACATCAAAGAGACTTTGCAAAAACGTGTAATTTTGCAAAAATACAAACTGAGTTGTATTTCACCTTTTGTATTTCAGATACAAAAAGACTAGGTTCGTTTTAGTGTCCAAAAAGAGTGAAATTCCAGAAGCAAATGAAAACAATGACAAGAAAATTTAACTTCTCCTTTCTTCAGTTACCTAAAATCCTAGTAATAATACAATCAAGGTAGCTTCATTTTTAATCTGTCAGTATCCCTTTAATGTAGTATAGCACTGATACCATTTGCTACGTTTTCAGATGAAGTAGCTCCCTCAAAACTGAAAAATAAGCATGCCATTAATTTCAGTATTTCAGAGTAGTGTTTTGAACTACTTTGTCTGCAAGTAGGCTTTGAACTAAAATAGTGTTACAAATTGAGAACTGTTGTCAACCAGTGCACCTTTTATGTTTTATTGTAGTACAGTATTTGCTTTAACCTATTTAAGAGGCAGTCCAATAAGAAGAAAAGGAAAGGTAGCAGAGGTGTAATAAACACTGGTTTAATTTTTACAGCACAGTACATTATAGAACTATAAAATTCTGTGATTAGCTAAGTCATTAACACTGTCTTAAAGCAAATAAGTGTTTAGAGTCTGACACAGTGCTGAAAACCTTTCTAATAGTGAATTTTAAAAGTAACTGGTGTTGCTTGGAATAAAGATTCTGCTGCTGTGCATCATCAAGAGTTCTCTATTAGGGCTATCATCCAATTATTATACTCTAATGCATTCCCTGTTTTACAGCACTCATATCTATATAATTTTGACACTTCCTTGAGAACTGTGCCATGTAGAACCTGTGGAGCATTTGTACCGGATCTCCACCAAAACTGAGTTAACTGGTTTAAGTTCTGTCCTCATTTTATGAAAGGGTTTTTTTTCAGTTGCTGTTTTATCCTGCATTTATCGGTAGTGAGTTAGGAGGCATAGTAAGAGCCAATCTAAGAGTCATTAGAGTCAGTTAAAGTCTCCGCTTTTCTAATAGGATCCCATTGATCCAGGCACTATGCTGTTAGTTGTTTATGCTCTTAAATCAAAATTTTCAATTATAATCTAAGAGATCTCTTAATTGCCTGGTATGAATCATCTCAAAAGTCCCAGATACTTGTATACAGGCTGCTCAGTGCTTTCTGAAAATGATGGCTTTAAGTTGGAAATTTAGAAAGTCTTGACCTTGTTTTGAATACAATCTAAAAATAGATAAACAGTCTCTCTTTTTAATTTGCTAGATACTGGGAGGCCACTTCTGTCAAATTTAACTCATGTCACTTGGCGCATTAAGTCCAACATTTGGAATTAGTTTGTATTAGTTCATTCAAATTTGAAACAGTGTTTGAGAACATTTGGAAGACAAATTTGCTGTCCCAGCCAGCTGAACAAAAGCATGGCCTCTTAATAAACACAGCTTCTTTTCAATCCAAAATTCTTTCCTTTTTTTTTTTTTTTTGCCATTATCAGCTGCACAATGGTTGAATCACTTTCTTATTTTATGATGCGCTTATGAAGTTACTGCTTTGGAAAACATCTGCCTGATAAATGTTTTCCTAGGTTAGCTTTTAAGCAATTGAATTGCAAAATCACTAGTCCTCATAGAATAACAGAGAGAATACACTGAAATTAAAAACTTGAGATGTTTTAGGGTGCCTCTCATAGCATGGTGTTCTTTTTGGACATGTACAAGAAACATATCCTTTTTGGATATATATCAGAGAGAATCTTTTCTTTTAAAACAGTGGATATATTCCCAAAACATGTCTAGGATAAAATTAAAAGTATTTCTAAAATTGTGTCAGCTGTTAAGCTGCAAGAGAGAGATCTTTAAGGACCTGTTGTGTTCCAGGCATTGCTTTCACTATGGGAAAATAAAGCGCAAACCTAAGTGAGCAAAGGACTCTCTCACACATAGTATTAAGCTATCAAGCATCAGTGTGAGTTTAAGATGTTGCATGTCTCTGCCAGCAGTTGCCATCTCTGTGGCTGTGCTGGCAGAATGATTGTGTGAGAGTCGTCTGTCCCCTTTGGTGCGAAGTGTACACAGCCTGTGGTTCCACCTCTGCAGAAACCGATTTCAAACTGAGCTGTCACTGTCACACTTTCCCATGGACCCTGGATAACTAACTGGCATGTCAACATGAATCCCACCAAAAATGGGAGACAAGATGTGAGTTGTCCACCTGTTCAGCTGTAGGAACACAAGGACTGATACAAGACTGTAACCGTAGTTAAAATTGCCATTGCAGGTGTCCCTGAAGCAGTAAAGCTGTGGAAGCTAACATTGCCGTGGTTACCTGAGCAAACAATCCGGGACTGACATCTCTTTGCTCCAGCTGTTTACTAAAGGAGCAGTTCTGTAATATGAATCTACTGCTTGAAACCCTTCCTGCCTGTGTGTCCTTACACGTGTGATTATGACCCTCTTAGCTGTGTCAATTTGACCAACAATATGCCATCGTCCAGTAGGATATGTATGTGTAAGATTCCAGGTAAAAACAAGTGAAGGGAATGAGTGTCTGGAAAATGACAACAAAGTGGGAACTTTTAAAACTGGCTCATCTGACAAAGAATATGTATTCTGGAGCTGTGCCTAAAGGTGTAATTTTCACATCACTGGCTCTGGGGCAGCAGAGACAATCTAAAAGGTTCCTGCTTCTTGCTCCCCCTTTGCTCAGGGGTTAATTGCTGGCAGTACCTGAGATAGTTTATATAAAGGTAGCTCTGGAAAGTCCCCACAAACTAAATTCTCTCTTCCAGATTGCATACCCTTAAATATGGTATTGGTAGAATTGAACACAGGTTGTTTGCAGCCATGCTGTAAGACATCTCTCTATTTTTAGACCCTTGAGTGGAGTCCAGACAGGGTAGTTGATGATTGGACAGTGATTGGATCAAGCTTAAAGACTATTCAGTTAATATTGCTGCATTTAAAATGCCAGCAATGGGTTGTTTGAGGTCCATCTCAACAGACATGTTTACGTTTGTGCAGAGGAATACCTGCTCCCTTTGGAGGTATATTCTTGTCTTGTTTCCATTCATTTATATGTAAGAAGAATAACCCTTTAGTCAGCCACCCTGCATTGAAGTCAATAAGAAGGCACAACTGTGGAATTTTTTTCCACACATTTGAAGACCGAAATGAACCCGAAAATGAGTTGGTAGTATTTCTACTCTAGTTTTTCTAAGTCATTAGCGAGACAGAGTAAATGGATGCCTTGAAGGCTGGCTAATTTGTTTATAATAGTAAACAGCTCTGGTTTTGAGGGAGAGAAAGCCATCAAACATTTCTGTGCATGGATGTTCATTTCCAAGTATCTGAATAATGATTAAGGTTGTATAATTGATACATTCAGGAAAGGAACGCATAGAAGTTGTCGCCTTTATCCACCAAATAGAGCTTTTGCAGCCTTTCACAACTTCCCATATGTTAATGAAAAACATTTTCTGAGAAATTGGCAGCTTCGTGCTTTGTAGCTGATGCCAGCTTTTTTCATGGACCAGTTCAAGGCAGAGCAAAGGGAAAAATGCCTTGTTTTAGTGCATGAATTACTCTGACAAGCTTTCACATTGCCCCTCCTCTTATTAATATTCTGTTTGATGAGAGCTTGTAAAACAGAGGATTGGCTGTTAATCTCTGGGATCTCAAGGGCTTTTGGCAGTGGCCCATAATTGATGTGTTCACATGGCTGTTGTCTGACTACTAATGATTAGACAGCAGTGTTATCTTCCAGCTAAATCAGTGCTGCTTATAAATCACACTTGATAAACTGCAGTTTTATTTCTTCAAAGGATCTGTACATGTCTATATAGTTTGATAGAACTGCCAGAGCCATTTCATGATTTCATGACAGCTTAGATTAGGTTTATTTTTTATTTCAGTTGAGCAAAATATTTTAATTTCTACCAAGCATACAAAAATGCTTGGTTTTGTTTGTTTGTTTGTCTTTGTTACAAGTTCGTCATGCAGTGGATAGAATAGAAGGGATATGTACAATTAGGGCAGAGTAGAGAATAGAAGGTGCAAGTAACTGCAGAATAGAACACATGAAAAGTGGAATACTTGGAGTACTGATTTCTTTTGCTTTATTTGAACAGAAAGGGAGCTTCTGTTTGCAGCAGGTGTTGATCACACTGTTACACTATAAAAATAGTCTGTGAGACAGTGTAAGAAAGGAGGAAGTTAAAGGTTAGATTGATGTACTGAAACACAAGGTGTTTCAACAATGGTGTCTGGGATTTTCTGGGTGAAATTGGGTCTTTTACATGCCTCCATTCTTTCACAGCAAGACAGGAATGATAAACCCTTACTGAAACTCTGCAAATGTAAACTTTGTGTTTGGGTGCTTAGAGAGCGTGCTAATGAGGATCCCAAGGTACTATGGCAAAATCAATAGGGAAAAATGTCTTTGAGGTAGGGACATGAGAACAGAGATCTCAAGGTGACCTGCTTCTAAGCCACAGAAAGGACGAGAATTTGGCTGTCTGTTCAGAAGCCAGTAATCAGATGATTTGGTGCTGATAGTGTAGATGCTCTCATGAAAGAGAATTAAGAGAACACTAAACCTCCACTCTGCCAAAACTGAATGGCCTTAGAGCTGAGGCAAGTAGGTAAGTAAATTTAGAAAGGTCTTCCCTGCTGACTCCAGTTCTTGTATTTACCTTCATACTGTAAGCGTAATCCTTCAGTCTCATTGCTAAGGATTATCAGACACTTGTGTCAGCACCATGTTCAGTTTAGAAAGAAAAAAAAAAAAAACAAAACAATTTGGAGAGAATAGGTATTAGCAGTTTCCTCCTCACAAGGATTATTTTCCTCTTAAAAATCTTCATTGTACATGTATTATTTTTAGAATTTTTTTAGCACTCTTGAAAAATTATTTGAAATGCTAATTACTTTTGTCCCTGGTAAAACAAACACTACAGTCCAAATTCTGCCTATAGTTACGCGTCAGTGGAACTACTCTGAATTTACACCAGAGTAAAGGTGTACACCAGTTGAGAGAAAAAAAATGACTTCTAATAACCTTGCTTTCCCTAAGATACTGTAAATACCTCAATCTGCATTTGAGAAAAAAGTTTTTATTTTTATTATTTATTATAGATACTCAACAGCAGGTAGTTGCAGGGATAGCTAAATAATAATGCTTCAGCTCTTTTTTCAGTTGAACTATCACAGTGAAAAGGAAAGCTGAAAGGTCATTTTAGAAGTGTTCCCTTTAGTGACTTGCTAAATAATCATGAATGTGTATGTCCCATTCTTAAAAGTAATAATACTGTCTTGTTCTTTAAATAAAATTAGGACATGGATTCATACTTGGTAGTGTTTGTTGCTAATACCATGAAGTTTGTCTAAGAATTACAGAGCAAAACTAACTGATACAGGATCCTACACCCTATTGAAAAGCCCAAGTGGGAGACCTAGGGCAATAATACAGGAATATATTAACCAAAGATCCACGTGTCTTACCTATGAAGCCCAAGGGCTAGCTAAATTAAAAATCTTAGGGTCTGTAGACACTGATAAATATAGGGCCATGAAGTCAAATGATGAGTTTCCAGAATATGCTAAAAAATGTCAGCCATAAGAATCTAGTTGGGCAACTAAGAGTTTTTGGTATACATAGACCATCAAGGAAGCTCAGTTCTGTTTCTGAGAATTATAGAGGTTCTTTGACAAGTTTTTGGGAGAGAAAGTAATAGTTTAGTTGACTTTTCTCAACAGAAATTTAGTGGAGGAAGCAACAGCCTGAATTATACTTTGGACTCGCAAAGTAAAGTAGTTGGCAAATGGGTAAAAGGCAACAAAAACCTAGTGATAGGCCATTGACATGCAGAAAGTTGAAGAGGTGCAAAGAAGCCATTTCTCTTCTGAGTCTTGTTTGCCACTGGATTATACATTTGGATTTGGATGTGGATTCCTGGATAAATTCACAGTTATATTAATTCTTTATGTCCCTGCACTCCAGAATGGCTGGAAAGGCAGCTATTCCGCCAGACTGCAGTCACATCATTGACTAACTGAAACCGTCTTCTGGTAATGGAGAACTTCTGCTGCAGGGTCATAGGGTTGTGGCATGATTTGCTTGGACATTGAGAATGAAAACTTGAAATGTAAGTTAAATGCATTCAGTCATGGTGCAATTAAATAATCCATTATCTTCCTATATAAAACTAAAAGTGGGAAAATTTTCCTTGGTCAGTTGGTGTCTTTGTATGTCATAGAGCAAGCATAACTTCATTCCTGGGTCAAAGTCTCACACCTGTTAGAAAAAAACATTGGCAACTTCAGGGTACCATTTGTTAATAATTCTGTGAAATTTCCATAAGCAAATACCCTATCTTTTTCCAGGCTCAGAACCCTGAAAGGTTGAGTGTAGCAGAAGCTTTGGAAGACAAAGAGGTGATTGTCATCTTTAAAATGAAAAGCTTCTAAAGGGTCACAGAACTCGATAAAGCAGTACCAAACCCTTACCAGCAAATGGCTGTGCCTCGATTTTTACCATACTCAGTCGCGTGACACCATCTGATACTAGAGATCATCTTATGCACATTCTGTCTAAACCCAAACTGTTCAGAGAAATTCCTTTCTTGACTATTCGGAAAAATTGCTTTCTTGACTGTGGAATACAGTGTATTTCTCTAGACAGGATAGGTATCTTGAGTGAATGTCAGTGCTTGTTTATTCTGTATTAAAGCTTAGCAAAGCACCCAGGCTGACTGAAGAAAAGTTTGGAAGTGCAGACTGAAGAGCTGACCAGGAGAAATCACGTTTCAATGGAGAAAGGTGTTCTAGAGAACTATGGACAAAATTATCTCAATGAATATGATTTTCTTGGGCTGAAAGAGGAGAAATGTCTTTACTAGAAATTTGCAGGTGGTGATCTGGGCATCCTCCCAGGACTCTGCCAAACGTTAGAGTTGACATACAGTTTTTCACAGATACAGCCTTTGGCAGAAGGATATCGCTGGCAGCTGTCAAATGCTAATCTTTCCCACAGTAAAATGGGTGAATGGCTTTGGGAAATCCCAAGCATCTGAGCTAGAACAGAAGATATAAGAGAGGACAAGGAATTTTCCTTGCCTATAGTTTAGCACCATTGTTTCTGCATTAGACCCTACTCAAAGCTTTGAGTTTTCATTGTGGTCTTCATTGTATATTAATGCTGTCCTAAAAAAATATTAACACTATTGTGTCTGTGGAGGTGCTGTAGATATAGTCACATAATGTCTGAGGAGGTCTGGAGGTCTGCATTGGAAAGAATACGTAACTGTCAAAAGATTGTGAGTTTGCAGAACTCTGTGTGATGGTAGGCACAGAAGATCTTGAATACAAGGGGGAATTTTTGCCTTGTTCCTTGTAGTAAAAGATTAGTAGCATAGTAAGAGTTTTAAGTGGATTTTTTTGCTTAATAACGAATATTCAGAATATTGAAATTATTCCAGATGTGCGTGATTTGCTGATTTACTGGGAAAAAAGTGTCAGGTTTTGGTTGCTTTTTTTTTTTCCTTTCTCTCCAACTACTCAGTTGATTGAAGTGGAGAAGTTAATTTTAAAAGTAGGAAATACTTGGAGTCTCCAAGTAGATGCTACTTGTGTTACTCAGTTCAACATAATTACATGTCAGGTTTCTCGTCCATACTACAATATTTGTAAAGCATAAGCATTTTTTTTAATTGTTCTTGAACATGGGTTTTTAAGTCTAAAATTTGGATAAAATTTAGGCAATCTGAATCTCTTTCATCCTTCTTTTATATTCAAGCTCTTGTGATTCTCAACTAAGCTGACCAAAATAAGTAACTTCCTTAGTACCTCTGACTTTCCTGTATTTTGGATGTAAGGCTTGTGATAGATACATCTGTCCTGTGACCAAAATTCTACATCCATGTCTTGTAGTATTTATTTCCTGTTTTCTAAGCATGTCCTTCATGGCACTGACCTTTTCTTCTAACAATTTGATGTAGAACGTTTGTTTGCCAAAAAATGCCTTTATTAGATAATAAGCATGGGTTTTAATAAATAAAGTATCTTTAGGTAATCACCAGTATTTCAAATGTGTAATTAAATCCTCCTCATCTCAAAATTAATACTAGTTTATATAAGAAAGCAAAACATTAGTTCTGTTAAGTATGATGTCAGAATGCTTCTGAGCGGCCTCTTACGTGAATTTAGATGCAGGAAATACTGAATTGAGACTAAATTGATTTTTTTCAGATGAAATGGAGATTCTTCATAGGGGTAATTTCTGTTACATGGTAGAATATGAAGGAATAGCTTTATTTTTTAGATGTGTAAATTCTTTGTGGGTCAAGGTTTGTAGCAAGAAGAGATTTAAAGATCAATGAGATGTCTAGAAATGCAGACACACTCCTGAGCACACAAACATTTTTTTCCATGTCACATTCTCCCACATTTGTTTTCTTCCAAAGTAGTTTCATTGATTTCATTAGAATTACTTCTGATTTATGATGCTGTGAATGAGATTAGAATAAGGTCTTCTGGGGTCACTGCTGCTTTAGAAAATTAAGGTAGGGGCGAGCATACTTTATATAAAAACAAGGTAATCTCCCTTTCAGCTTAAAATCTAGAGGAAGCAATTTGGGGAAAGCAAAGCTTCCATATAGGGCTGAATTCTTTTATTTCCTGTTTTTAATTTCGGACATAGTAATTCTGTGAAGTATTAATTCATAACTCTAAAGAACTTGTCAATGTCATTTTCAAGGTTGGAGGTTTCTTATTCCTTTCAGTCTTTATGTTGGTGTCTTTTTTTAATGAAGGATTTAGTTTTGCAAAGGCTCAGGCTTTGTTTTTTAGGTATATCCCATAATAGGATTCGGATCTTCTTTCCACATTCTTTCTACTAGTGCAGACGTTCCCACTGGGAATGCTTACCGTACATTTTTTTTCTCAATTTAAAGGCTTATCCTGAGCCTTAAACCTGCCTCTCTGCCCTTCTCCAGGCTGTGTACTGGTAGATGGATTAAATGGCTTTTGGCATGTACATTTCAAAATCACCTGGTGGGTGACACTGCGGTAGTGTATGACCCCATTTGGTCTTAGATTGGAAGACTATGTCATCATTGAGATATATTTTCAAAGACATACCTTCATTAATGAGGTGGAACTACACATACATTCATGGCCTGGCTGTGTGGCAGCTATTTTGTAGTTTGTATTTTGTGATTTATAACAGAAACATTTCACACGTAAGATACACACCCTCTGAAAGTTTTCAAAGTTGAAATTAATGAAATGCATAGATAACAGAATACTTCCGCTTGATAATATGGTTGAAAGTTATCCATTTAAATCTCTGTGAAAAGTGATTTTATTTTGAATACTACTGTAAATTCCCTTCTGTCAGATTAGTACCATGTCAAAGGGCCATAGGTGTTCCTGGTATCTCGCTCTTCTTTCATTCAGGTGAGTTTTCCCCAGGAGTACGTGAGAGAGACTGTCTCATAAAGACTTAAAATTCTCCCATTCATGCAGGAATGGGAGTATGGCTGATTGCAATGGTATGATGTTGGGTGCTCTCTGATCTGGGAAGTCTCCTCAAATCTATGTACCTTCTTCTGTGAGCTCAGCATTACCACCTGGAATCTCTCCTGGTTGTCAAGAAATTGTGTACAAAGGACACAAAATGTTAATTTTCAGACATAATTCTAGAAGCTTATACTGCAACAAGAAGATGAGTTTTGATGAGCAGAACTCAATTCCAGCATGTAAAGTACTCATTCCAGCCTGAGTCACTGAAGGAGAACCCTGCATATTAGAAAGTCTTGCCTGTTTCTAGTTAGGATGATATTTCCTCTCTCTTCCATACCCTCTTCCTCATACTAACGTTACGCAGCCACCAAAATATTTTTTTCTTGTCATGTTCAGATAGAGGAGCGCTCTATGGAGCACTGACTACATTGCTTGGCAGGCATTCTTCATTTTCTGTGAGCTTTCTGCTACTAAGAGCGATAGTACTCTGATACAGTCAAACACTTGGCAGTGGAAAGCTGCCATGCATAACACTCCAGCTTTGTAGCCTTTGTCACTAATCAGCTCTCAAAAGCTCTTGGAATTAGGTGAATGAAGAAAATACTGCTTGAATATTTCTGTCTTTTTTGGAGCCCTTTGATTATGTGTATAAAGAGAGCATCTATGTAAATAACCTTCCTCAGATTTAGATTTTCATTCTCATATTGGAATCTCTCGTGTGATAAACAGCAAGGCTACTGCTCAGTATGCGCCAACACCTGGGAATAATCATGCAAAAATAACAGTGAGAAACTGCAGAGCATCTGTTCTTGACGTTAACTTTCCTCAGTTTGACAGACTGCCACCACCAGATGTTAGTCTTATGTGCCTTTTTTCCACTGGAGATGGCAGCCTTCCTGCCTCTCTCTTTGCCTCTAATAGCTTACATCAGTGCCCTTTGGAGAATTCATGAAAACAATTGTGTCACCACAATGATCGCTGAGAACCACCACTTTGCTGTGCTGACGTTACGATTATCAAACACGATGGGATAATTTTAAAACATGGAAAACTGGAGCAATATTTAAGCTCAGCATATTTTTTTCTTATGAGTAAGGTCATACTTGTGCAATGAACATGAACCTCAGGGACAGTAAATGTTCACTTAATTCTCGACCAAAGGCTAAGTGTTTTAATTCACAGAGCAACAGCCCCTTTTACTGCAATAGCCACTCTTTGGCCTTGTTTCTAGTGGAAAACACAAACATTTATTAGCAGGTCTAAATAAACTAGAACTAAGTACAAATATTTGTTACAAAGAACTTAGTATGGTGCATTGTCAGATCCGTGCTTTCTTTAGCTCCCCCCCACTGTTTGTAATACTTGGAAAATGGCAGACATATCTGCCAATTTTGTCTACATTCATTTAAAACATGGCTAGTGGTATAGTATGATAATAGCAAACATTTTGTTTTTTCTCTGGCTTTGTGATAGTATGTTTTATGGAAGAATGATGTTGCATGTGTAGTAGGAGGTTTTGTACAGCTTTACAAAACACGGTATAAACTATCATACAGGCCATTCATCCGCATAACTTGGTTTTATAAAGGGATGTGGCTTAGCTTTTCTTAAGCACTGGGCTCCATTTACTGATCCTGGTTCTCTTCTGGCTTGAAGTAAGGTACGTTAAGAACTCCTCTAAATTATGCCTGGGGTACATATTGACCCTGTTTCATTGACACAGCCCCATTACGCAGGCAGTACCAAGGAGCAGGGCTCTGTGCCATCCAACTGTTTGCCTCCACTTGGCATCAGACAGCCGGAATCTGTATCGCATAGAACCAGTGTGCCCCCTGTACTAGGCATACACGGTTATGGTTTTATGTTATGCTTACTATTAGATATTGCAAGTAACAGCTGCTGTTGGGGGTCAGTTGTTATTTGACTTGCCTGTGTGCATTCAAGTCTGCTCTGCAAAGCATTCTTGCCTGTGCTTTAACTCTGCAGTTGCGATGGCATAAAGAGAAGAATAAAGATATCATTGCTTGACTGCATTGTTTTTATGCCACAGGAACTCTGCTTTACTCAGTAGAGTTTTGCTGGTATTAGCACCTTTTTATTCCTAATCGATGCTTTTAAGTATTCATGTTTTGCTTTTATTTTTTTTTTTTTTTAAACTTTGTTCTATCCCTAACCTGAAGATTATTTTAGTCCTAAATAAAAAGACCCCCCCCTCAAAATGAGGAAGAGTTTGGAGAAGAATGTGGTTATAGGTCGCTCCCCTCTCCTCCCTAGTTCTAGCGTAATTGAGGTCAGAATCCAGGCTGGTCATACAAAGATCGTACAAAACATTTCTGTTAAATATTTAGCACACTTAGGGCTTGTGTGCACAACTAAAAGTGTTGGCTCTCAGTTTGTATGTATGAATGATGCTCAAAGCAAAAGAATTGTTACAAGACCAATTGTAACAATTGTTACTATTTTTAAAAAGTTCTTAATTTTAGAAATCCATTTTATTTTCTCTTTATGAAAAATGGCCATGTGATGAAGTGAGCTGATCTGTGATACAAAGGATATATATTACAAGGAAAATACTCTTTAGTCCTTTTTTCTCTTTGTATGCCCATTTGCCAACTTGGCTTTAAAAGAAAACAAAATTAACTTTGATCTACTTTAAGATACATTTGAACGAAACCTAGATGACAATGTACAGTGAGTCATTATGTCTTTTCTGTTGAGTCTTCTTATGGGGTCCAAAATTAAAACTATCACAGACTTAAAGACGTTTGATCATCTGCTAGAAAGCAGCCATTTTTTAAAAATCATTGGATAGAACAATGATTTCTTGATGTGATGTCTATGGTCCAGTAGGCCAAATAAACATGAATTTTAGGTGGTTTAGCTATTTAAGTGGGCACACTCATATCCTCATTTAGCTGTCTTTTATGTGACAGAGGACCTTATGGCCACAGTAAAATACTGAGAACCCTCAGGCCAAATCTGTATACAGAAAATCTGCTACTCGGTAAATTGGAAGTCATACGGGAAAGATAACTTCTTCAGTTCATATATAGATATCATCTCTGTGTGAATTGTCTGTGTACAGACTGATTGTCTGGCGAGTTGTATTCTTCCAAATATGCATTTTGGAAACCCTGAGAAATTGGATGGTTTGGAAAGATTCTTGTAAAAGTCCTCATCTGTTATTTCAAGCAGAAAGATGTAAATGTTATCTGTAAGCTGTTAGGTGGGTGATCCTAATGTATTTTAAATGATTGGATGACAAGAGATTATATTTGATGCCATATGGATATTAGAATTGTTCCAAGTGCTAATTTATCTATGATGCACATGAAAAAAATGGCATTTGTATGTCTTTGTACTGTCTTTATAAATGTTTTTCTTTAAATAGAAAATGAAGTTCCCAGTTTGCAAATTTAATTTCTATCCACAAATCAGTCTCTGTCAGCACCAAGAAAAAAGTGGCCTTAATCCTTGTTTTTAAAATTTATTATTATTTCATACTAGCAGTCTGTGACAACAGGGAATAGTCTTGTAGAAACTTAGCAATTTGCCGTGTTTAGCATGATAGATATTTTTGTACTTAACTTTTCATGTGCAGCATTTGGGCTGATGTCAAAAAAATTAAACTCATAAGACCGAAATTACCCGTGATACACCAAATCCCTGCATACACAAATGCAGTCTCAGCAAACTGGGCTTTCTTTTTTTTTTTTTTAATTTATCTTTTTTTTTAAGTCTCACAGCACCATTATAGTAAGTTTGTCTGTTGTTTTCAGGTTGATCCCCTGTTTACAGTGCCTGCACCTCCACCTCCGATTTCCAGCAGTATCACACCTCAGATTCTGCCTTCCTACTTTTCCCCATCTTCATCCAATATTGCAGCACCAGTCGAGCAGCTTTTGGTACGGACTCGTTCAGTGGGTGTAAATACTTGCGAGGTTGGAGTAGTAACAGAACCCGAATGCCTTGGACCCTGTGAGCCTGGGACCAGCGTGAACTTGGAAGGAATTGTGTGGCATGAAACTGAAGAAGGTAAATTGCTTTTTCCATTAGGTTTGTCTGTGAGATATGTTAATGAGGAGGAGACTTTGCTGTATCTGCCTGGGTGCTAACTAAGGGCTTGCTAGTCTTTTGGGACACCATTATGTACAATGGCAGTTACAGCTTTATAGCTCAGCTAGTGAGTTTTTCTTTTAAAAACAAATGCAGGTTTTTTATTATTTAAGCAACTGTATTTTCCAAATGACCTGCCACGTAACCCCAGTTAACAATAGAATTGTTTCCTATTGCTATATTGAGAAAAGCATAAGAAGAAATGGCTAATTGAATAGCATAAATGTGGTATTTCAGTGTACATCATGAGGGGGTTGTATGTGTTGGGAGTGGATATAGGAATAGTTTAGCTGCAAACTTAGCTGAATATTTTGGAATTTATACACTGTGATCAAAAATGCCACCATTACGTAACAATAGAAGCCCCAGAGACCCCGCAGAAATTCAATTTGATGTGATTATTGTTTGCACTTTGGTTATTTAAAACATGCTGTAAGAGGAGAGCATTCTTGCTCAAAGAGAAGTGTTCCATCTGGTGAAGAAGTGCTATCTAAACCAGAGTGATTTCTTTAATATCCTTTGAAGGCATTTGGCCAAGTAGGAGTGCTGGAGACCTTTGGGGAATACTAAATGTTGATTTGCTATGATTTAGAACAAAGTAAGTAGGAAGAGGATTATACTGTGATATGCAGATTTTTCCATTTTGGTTTTCAAAAGCTCATTATTAAAATACCAGCTTTCTTCTGTTAATGCTAAAAATACTGCATGTGTACACTTCTGCACTTTTTTGTTTAATAATGGTGGATTTCTCCAGTTATAGCTGCTTTAGAGTCTTTATGTGATGGCTCTTATGTTTGTTTTGAGGATTATTTAATTTTTAGTGATCTACCTCCCTCAACAGTGGAAACAAGATTATTTACAAAAGGATATAATGAAAGAATACAGCAGTGCATTGCTTCATGATAAATCCTGACATCCCTCAGACATACGCACAATGGCATTTGGTCCTTTGCAGTGATATATAAGACCTCACCAAAGTGCTCTACACTGTCCTCTCAAAAATCGATAGAGAGAGTCAGATTTACTTGCTTTTTTATGCTTTCATCCATCCATCTTTCTCTCTGTGTATGTCTACAGCAGATTCATAAGGTGGATTGATCCTTTTAGATTGTTTTTAAAGCACAGTATAAATTCTGTTTTAAAATATCCCTGCAGAGATGACTGCCCTTAGCAGCTCCAATCTTCCTTGACTGGCCTGTATTAACCAGAGTTGGAATGTGTGGGCGTTAACTGTGTTGACATGAAAGAGCAGTAGCTGTTAATAGTGTTATTCTTGCTGAATAAACTAAACTTCTGACCCCCACTGAATTTAAGAAGCCTGCCTTGTTAAAGGTTTGGCACGAGAAATGAGGTATTAAAAAAAGTGCATTCTGGTCAGGATGACATTCCATTTACCAGTTTCTCAGCACTCTACTGGTTTAAAAACTCTTGTTAGTTAATAGAAATTAACTCCCTTAACCTTTTCCCAGTTTGTCTAAATCAATTTTCTGAAACAACTCAGGGTTCAATGACGGCATGTTTGAGTGAAACGGTTTTGAATGTGCCTGTTTTCACAGCTTTACCGATAGTTTGGTGACACTACAGCTATGAGTGACTACAGTAAGAGATAAAATGGGATTCTAAAATACTCTAGAAATATAGCTAGAATGTAGATTAAGAGACTGAAGATAATTGGTATGATTTCATATTGTATGCTTTGTACTGTGCTCTTTGTGTTTTACTGTTTCAGACGCTGCTGACTGAAGAAAATAACATAAATTTTACTCTGTTTTTCCCAGTGTTCACAATCAACACTGTATTACTACGACAAATGAGTTCCTAATGATCATTTTTGCATTTTAATTACGTTTTGATGTTTGGGGCACACATATATGTATATATTTAGCTGTTTTCAAATTTTCTGACATGTTCATGAAAGCAGCTATATAGCAGCTTGCACGGAGCCATTTCTGCCAAATTTTAGAAAACAAGGTGCAGATGGGTCTTCTATTTGTCTTTAACAGAAGGAAGATTATCAGATACTCATTTTCTCCAGTTATGATTTTGACTTCAATTATGCCAGAACATGACCTTTCCTAAATCCAGAATACTCTAACTAAAATCTTGGTAATTGGTGACATCTAAAACCATCTTGATGTTCATAATGACCAGCTGAAATACAAATTTCTTTTGTGGTGCCCATATGCTTCTTTCATATTCATTCCCTTCACTGCTTTCCAAAACCTAATAAAAACACACATGCAAACTGACATCTATCTAGCTGTCTATATATCTGATAGCTTTTTAACATAAAACAATTCTAAGAAGCTAAGATATGAAAATTTCTGACCTTGGCTTGTGTTTTGAGATATTTGAATTATTTTGTATCTGATTTAGCCACTCTGCAAGATGAGTTGTGAGGTGATGAGAATAGGCTTGTAGGATGTCTGCATACTCTATGGCATATAGGAACTACGAACCAAATGTGCTGCTGAGCAGCCTTCATATGCTGCAGCTAGCTATGGGAATGCAAATACAGAAAGGATGTGGTGATCACAGTTATTATAACAAGAACAGTAGAGTGAGTAGAGAAAGATGAAATCAGATAGTTTATGTAGAACTCATTATTAAATGTAATACATGGTTTATAGAGGAGAAGGTGTATATTTGAGAATTCAAGATTTTCAGTATATGAAATAACTAGTTTTCTTTTAGGAATGTTAAGCAAGTTGTCACATTCTGTTGCATTGTTCTTCAAGGTCAGAAAAAGGATGATGTTTGGTTTTATTAGTCATATTTTTAAGATAATCACTCCGGGGGGGGAAGCAGCACTGGATTTCAGACAAAACTGTAGCAGATCAAGGAGGGCATTTTTACTACCGCTCTTTTTATTTATTCTACGCCAATCTATTCAGTTGACTTGATCAGCAGGTTTAATAAATCAGACCGTTTTTCCCAGAGTGTTTCAACCTTAAGACGTGTAGAGGGAAGCTGGCATCTGAAGTCTGTCACATTTTTTTAAAAGGCTTTGTAACTAACCATAGCTGGTTACTCGTATAATTGACTGAGACTGCTGGTTATCATGTGGGCATTTCTCAGTTGCCTCAGTTATGTAGTGTTTAATTTCTACATACGTATGCAGGAGGCATTTTCATCTGCATAATGACCTTGTTTGGATATGACTTGATAATGTGTCCAAAGTGGTGTTAATGGCTGTAGAACAGAATATTGAAGGAACTAGTTGAGGCTACCCTGTAGTAGTGGAATGAGAAATGGTCAACCTGAAAGTTGGCAGCTGATACGGATATTTGACACCAGAAACTACCATCCAGTGATAGTAAAAGTCTTTCACAAAAAGCAGCTTGGTAGTGTTATTGGGGTGTATTTTTTTGTTTAGTTGGTTCTTCTAATACTCTAGGAAACAGCTGCTAGAAGTCTGTATTTCCATACTGAGAAATAAGGTTTATCTAGAATCAGGTACTTGCTAAATCATGTAATTATCTTCTGGGAAAACAGTTTTGAAGAGAATAGTAATTTGTTTCTTACTGCCTGGAGGAAACAAAAATGACCCAGAAAAAAGGGAAACCACCAACCAACTTTCTAAATTGCTTAGAGCTTGCTTTTTTGTTTAGTTTCTCACATGCAGTTGCCCTGGGTCATGTCCTGTTTTTGGTTCTGCATCCAGTAGTAGAGTATGCCTTTAGATGTGGGAAGCACTAGTTCTGATGATGTCTTGTTTGCTTGAAAACTGTGTAGGAGACAGCCGTCCGTCACCTTGCTGCCTTTGCGTGCAGAACAAGCTGTCTACATGCGGCACTGGAGTTCTTGCATTGCTGCACTGACATTCTTCATGTGCAGTTTGGGTACAACCTGTTGTTGTTCAGTAACAAATAACGGGGAAATGAGTTGTATTTTTTAAAGCATCCTCTTATCAGGGTCAGTTTGTTGAATTTTATAACTTGAGACTAGCTGTCAAATGTAAGAAATAGGAATCTGCTGGATCTGAGAAATCTGATGGGATCATCTCCAGGGTATTCCAGATTTATCCGAGCATCAGTTCTGACGCTATTTTGCTGAAATTTTCAGTAGAAAGGAGAACACTTAGATGACAAAGAGGCATGCTGGTACTTGTTGCGTATGGGTTTCCCAGCCTGCCACGTTTGCAACTAATATGCATAGATGTTGTTTTGAAAACATATCTGTTGCACAGAGCTGATGTGGATTCCTCCCTGCCTTACTATGTGGTGTTAGTTTTGCAAAAACTATTTTAAAAGAACAGTCTGTTTTAAATGTCTTTGGTTATATATCTGTGTTTGTACATGTGTGTTTAAGTAAGGGTGCGTATGTGTCTATAGAAATAGGATTAGAAGAATGAGAAGCAGTCTGACTGCCTCTGATTCCCCTTAGCAATTTTTGCGCTTTAACAACGACGTTTTCCTGCTTTCACAAATACAAAGGCATGATGAAACAATGAAACTTGTAATGTTGAAAGCCATGTCAAATATGTAATTAAACAAATGCAGAAATTAGAGATTTTTTAAAAATCTGTTATATCAATTTATCTGTTTACAATAATTCATAGAAATTCAGATAAACATGGTTACATCACACTGTTGTCTTGAGCTCAGGCAAGGTTTATAAAGAGAGGTAATATCCTTTATTAAACCAAGTGATACAGTAGTAAAAAACAGGTAAGCTTTCCAGCTGGGTGCATTTATATTCTGTCCTTTCTGTGTGATGTAGATCATTGACTTGCTGGATACAGGAAGCAGTGGTTTCGTATTGTTAACCACCATATTCGGTTCAGAATTGAAAGATAGTGGGTATTTTTATAGGAGAGAAGCGTAAAGATATCCATTGCTCAAAAATCAGGCTTTGTTATGTGTATGTTACAGAGAAGTGGTTTATGGAGAAGATAGGTTTTTTGGCTAGCTACATTAACAGAACACCTAAAATCCAGCTATTTTCTACTGTCATGTGAGTCATCTGCTGACTAGATGAATGTCAGCCAGTATCAAAATGTCATATGTTCAGAAAAAGCCTATACACATATTTATATTTTGAGATGTTATGTTTAATTTTTCCTCTTTCTACTGTCTGTGATACCAGACCCAGTAAATCAATGGATTTAAGGAAGCCTGAGATAGGTGATTCTTTATAGACCTCAACTGTCTCATTGTATTATCTAAGGGACTTGGAGTCTGAACACCTCGTACATGTTACGTATAAACTTGTAGCAAAAGAGAAATGGGCTATATCTCACAGTGGGAAACCACAGGCTTGCATAAAAACATTTGTGGTTTATGGAAGCTCTACGTACTTTACAAAAGGAGTTTGGGAGATTGTACTTTGGGATGTACACAGACTTTCTAATAAAAGTTTTGAATTTGACATCACAGGATTCCGACTGTGAGAGGGATTTAGCTGTAGGTTTGTTGGGTCTGAGGGGCCTTTTTGATCATCTCAGCAATTTGCTTGACCTTGTCAGTGTATACGCTTGTTTAGGGACATAAATTCTGACATTGTGCTTAGCTTTTGTAGTGTGTCTTGCGCATTTGTTTGAAACATACGGTGCTGGCCAGTGTTAGAGGGAAGGAGTGGACTAGATGGACTTGGTCAAAACCAGTATGGCAGTAATTTAGTTTTGGTGTATTTTATTGCTATAACACAAATGTTTGTGCTGAGAGAACCAAAAAGGGAACTGTTTTTGACTGAATCATTGAATCATTGGAAAAGACTTTTAAGACCATCAAGTCCAACCATAAATCTAACACTGCCATCTCCACTACTGAACCATGTCCCTAAGAGCCACGCCTACTCGTCTTTTAAATACCTCCAGGGATGGTGACTCAACCACTTCATTGGGCAGCCTGTTCCAGTGCTTGACAATCCTTTCAGTGAAGACATTTTTCCTAATATTCAATCTAAGCCTCCTGTGGCACAACTTGAGGCTATTTCCTCTCATCCTATCACTTACTACCTGGGAGAAGAGACTGACACCCACTTCACTAAAACCTCCTTTCAGGTAGTTGTAGAAAGCGATGAGGTCTCCCCTCAGCCTCCTTTTCTGCAGACTAAACAACCGCAGTTCCTCAGCCACTCGTCGTAAAACATGGTCACGCACAACCTTCAATTTCCCAATTAGACAACTACTTGTAGTCTATTTGATACTGTTTTCATCTAAAATAAATGAAGCTAATAGTCATTTTAGAGTCAAACCCCCGTGTATCCACAGAACCCGCTTAAAATGGTTTTAAGCCATTGGGACTGGCTCTTATGAACCAGGTGTACATGGTTGAGTTGATGTGGCTTTAATGAGTTGCCATGAATCAGCTGGGCTACGATAAGCAAACCTTTGCAGGCTCTTTGTTCACAGCAAACAGTAGATAAATCGTGCCAGTATAAACCTCCTCAGTGAACGAGAAATGCAGAACAGGTTATGGATGTTCCCTGCTGGCAGAGCTATATGTCAGATGGGAGATATTTTTACCTCCTTGAGTTTAATTCTGATTCTTTTACAAAGCACTCCTTTTCCTAGAAATGTTCAATTAGTCATTCATTTAAACAGTAATTTAAGTTTAAAGCTGTTTGTCTAGGTGATGGAGAGCATCACAGATTAGTGAAGATCTGTAACAGAAAAAAAAAAAGAAAAAGAAGAGGTGAAAACAGATCCACTGCTAATTTCCAGGCTTTCTTAATGCAGTGGAGAAGTCAAGCTAGTTCATCAGCCCTTCCATTCCTTCCCAACACTATTGCTTCAGAAGATTTTTGAAGACTGCAGACTACCACCTGAAGAAAAGCACTTAGGAAATTTGTGCAAAGGTGCTGTTAAATTTGGTATTTAAATGTCAGTGTTCCTCCTTGAACATATACACACCGCAGAGTCTAAATAGTGCTAGTCCAACAACTTTGTTTAGAGAGGCTGTGCATCTCTATTGCATGGAGGGATGCATGATTTGTTTACTGCCTAGTGCTTATTTTGTTGCTATACTCTTACGAATACAGATGTAATGCTAAGCAGAGCATAGGCACAGTACAGTTGCTGTAACTGACCAAAAATATCCGAAGTGTCTTATCTAAAGGGACCTGGCAGATGCCACATTTTACAGCTCAATGAGAAGACTGGGTGCAACTCTCTTGGTATAACCCAAAGTAGAGAATGAAAAAAATTAACAAATTCCAGACAGTGCTTACATAAAAAGCTGTATATTGCCAGACTGCTTCAGAGGAAGACTCCCTGTGCTGATTGTACATATATAGAAAATTATCCCTTTTGCAAACAAGCACATGGGGGCAGGGAGGGTGCATAGAAAAAGGAAGGAGGATGATTGAGATTGGAAACATTTGCTTGGAGCTATTTGAATGTGAAACCGAGCCTGCTCAAGCAGTGAGGTTATGAACACTGAAAGAGTTGCTTTAAGAAATGCAACAGTTTTGAGCATTTACTGCTCAAAAGCAAAATCTCAATAGCAGCAGATTGCTTAGAAGTGAGACCGTTCCAGTACAAAATACTTGCAACATGTGGTGTTTGGATTTGTAGATAGCAGGGGGGAGAGATGACTGCTAATGAAGAAAGTATGTATGCATGCAAGTGTTTTCTTACTAAATAAATACCACTGGAGTAAGGAATGAAAGCACAACTGAAATGGTATCTTTAACTGGTGTGGTTCAGGGGTTAAACCACTTATTTAAAGATGTTCTCACAGTCACTCTAATTTTGTACATAGTTTAACTAGTTAGGACAAGCTGTGGTCTTCCAGTTTTGTTACGCTCCTTAAGTATTGCTGCTCTTCTGCAGTGGTGAATGAGAGGTTCTCTCAGTTGCTGGACTGTATGTTTTAACTAATACAGATTAATATCAATTTAATGAAATAATATTTTTTTTCTGCGTTTCAGGCTGCATTTCAGCAGCGAAAAGCTGCTTTTGACATCATTGGGACTAATTTGCCTGTATAAGATCAATGGCTGGCCTAACATCCAGCTTTTCATTTTTTAAAATCAATGGAAACTTACATTTTGTCACCCTGAGGGCATATTCATAATTCTTTCCAGTTATTAGTGACATGGTAGTAACTAGCTACTAGTCTGGAACTCTTGGTGACAAGAGGCAATCCAAAAAGCGGAAGGAAAACCTCAATTTAAAAATTTTTAACAGTGAAGACTTCTTTGACCTTCAGGGTTACTAAAAGTTTACAGCTTATATTTTTGTTCTAAAAGAGGGAGACAGGAAAAGTAAAGGTTGAGGATGAAGACAAAGAATATCAAAAAGGAAAAGCTCAAGGGAAATAGCTTTCTTGATTTAGACTGAAAAACTAGGTCTGGATTTATTAAAGCTAGTGTTGCAATGGAAACCACAATTGAGGTTCATCGATTTTATATGCCCAAATGCCATGAGATTTAGGGGAAAAAAACCCCAAACCATCCTGGTTTTAGGGATAAAAAACAAAAAGCCAGTATTAGAGCACTTTGATTTAATTCTGTCGTGGATTTTTTTGTTGGTTTTTTGTTTGGTTGGTTGGTTTGGTTTGGTTTTTTTTTAAGGATAAAGCAGAAACACTTATGTCCATCAAAATTAACACTGGTTTGTATTTACTAGCTGCAAATTTAAATCTCAAAGAATTTTTAAAGGGATATAGCTATGGAAATAAAAGGCCATAGAATTAATTTTTAAAGGCAGGTTTTACTATCCTTGTTAAAGATTTAATCAGAATAAAAAATAATGTTTAAGAAAAGCCTTCTTTTCCCCTATGTTTTTTTTTGTTTGTTTGTTTGAATAGATGTCCGTTCTTGTTACGCTTCGTTGGGAAGTTTACTAGGGCTTTGCTTGGGGTGATATTTTAGTGTATTAAATGATTTTGGTTTGTTTGAGTTTTGTTGTTGTTTTTTCTATATAAGCATTAACAGCGAGATCAGGCCGCTTGCTTTTTCTCCAGTGAGTTAGCCAATAGTGTAAAGATCTCCATTCATAAAGTGGAACTGAAGTTGTCAGTAGATGGCCATTCTGTAGCCAGTCCCTAACACTGAGGACAAGTGTTGTGGAGAATCGGTTTCAAGTGGTGGCTGTTCCAGATCAATCTTCAGTCAATCTAGAGGTGGTGGTTTTTTCCCCAGTCACTTAAAACTTCTGCACTTAAGTAGGTTGAAACAAGTAATTACGTTTTACTGCCTGTTTACTTTCCCCTACAGTGACTGAACCTGTACTTCTTAACCTTGCATTCATATAGAACTGGCTTTTGTGGATCTTTTAAAGCCTGAGGCTATGTGACCCCCTCTAGTTGGGAGATTTTAGAAACAGAAAGATGAGTCTCAGGTTTCACTAAAGGAGCTGTTCTCCTTAGGGAAGAGATAAGCTGATGTCAACTTTCAGCAGAGCATGACTTCTAATGTGTGTTACAGATTTTTTAAAAAAGCTTACTTTTTAGGTTATTCTCTACAATTTTATTAAAAGTCCTGAAGGTTATGACTGTAGGTTCTGTGGTTTCTGAGAAAGTTTTGTAATGAGTTAGTATTTGCTTCTTGAGAAATTTTGTTCAAACCACTACCAGTGGCAGTGAAGCCAGTGCAAGTTTGTCTGCATCCAAGCCAGTTTCATCCAGAAGAACCGCTGGCTGTCGGTAGACTTCATTTAGCTTCAGAGTAAGAAGTATCACTGGTTACAAGCCTGAGCAGTTTAAAAAAAAAAAAAAACGTTCCTGGGTTGCAACAGTTCCCAGCTAGAGACCTGTATTTAGAGGTGATAAAACCTGAACTAAGGCCAGTGGAAGCTACTTATGTTCGCTACTTAATGAAAATCAGATTATTTTTATTGAATTCTGAAAGAGAGGGTGACATTTCAGCATGGTCTGCACACAGTAGAAAAAGCCTTTCATTTTTCCATTGTTGTATAAAGGAAAGAAAAAGTTTTCCTTGGTAGTCTTACAAAAATTAAGAATTCAGTATTTTTAAGCACGTCAAACCTGTGTGACTCTTAGGTGGCAGTATAGTTTAGTTCTTTGACAGTAGCCAATTTCTGAACTTTTTGAACTTCACCAATTTTTTGCAAACCCCAGCTAGGCCCCATTTCTTCCAGAGTGGAGGGCTACTTAAGATGGGAGCGAAAGATCTTGGTTTTGAAACACAGTGACATAGTAGTTTGTTTCTCATTAAACTGACTAGTCAGGGTTTGTTAGAAACACATGTAGCTGGGAAAGTGTTCAAACATAGTTCTGGTGGGGAGAGGTTGTGCTCACAAGTGCTGGTGGAAGGCTGAGAGATCTCCACAGTGCTTCTGCGTGTGAGAGCAGAGGCATTTGTTGAACCGCATGTATTTTCTTCCAGTCTAGCTCTTTTGGGAACTTCCCACAACAAACCTTCACGTCTTATTTGAGAGCTGTCTCCTAGGTTTTTTGTGCATGTGTGTGTCCTAAAAGCTGCGCAGACTGGTTTCTTTGAATTTTCCTTTCCCCAGCACTTAGCAGCTGCTGCGCTGTTACACCAAGGTGCAGCTTCTTGCTGACCAGGGAAACGGCAGGTGCCAGCGGACTTGAAACGGATTTTGAATGACTACACCTCCCCTGCAAACACCTTCCTATTGACAGTGGGAATGAAGTTGTGTAGCATTTTAGTCATCTATTTCATGATAACCCAGTCTGGAGGTTTTTCCACAAGAACTGACAGGCAGTTTCTCCCTCAGATAAAGATTAAAGGTGGCACAGAGGTTCGGATTTACCGACTGATGGTGCATTTTTATGAACTGTGAATCAGAAGGCCAACGTCATTTCTTCTTATCTTGATTCTGCCCACGCAAGTGACACATGAAATTAGTAAAAATAAGGGGGGAGAGGGACTCTTTAAGGGGCAGGAGTAAATCTGTGCTTGGTTTTGCTTCAAGGCAGTGAGTGGTGATCGGGTTACAAATGGTTCTGTTGGTCTAGACAAGCAAGTGACAGGAAATAACTTGAGAAAATGTTTTTGTATCCCCAAAGCTTATCTTCAAGGAGCACAGTTAGTAATGCTGTTGTGAAAAGAAACCTCCATTTGGACAGACAGCTTGATGCAGGCAAAGCTGCTAATTTGTTTTCAGCTTCAAGGAGATTTAGAGTCTTTGCATCCTTGGCAGTAACACACAATGTAATTGTTTCCCTTCTCCTTAATCTTCAGTCTAGCTGCATTGGCTTAGTGTAGCTACGAAAGGCTGGAATGTTGACTGAATTAGCTGCATCGGCTAGCTTCTCCTAACAGGCGAGGAGAAGTTACTCCGGGACTCTTCTGACTTTCTAGTATGTGAGGAGAACACTTGCTGTTCTTTTCATGATTGCATTTAGTCGCAGAAACCCTTTTGTGCAGAAAGGAAAATAAATTGTTGGGTATGAAAAGGAGGTGACAGAATTAATGTTCTTACACTGGCAACGTTACTCAGTTATTAGGGGCTCTCTGTAAATAACAGCTTTGCTTTTATCTACTTTCTGCCTCTTTCTTCCACAAAAGTAATTTTGTAACCCTACAATTTTTAAATACTTTAAAAAACTTAACTGTGCACCGGGAGATTTGTTTGCATTCCTATTATTCAGTTTGGCAATGTTTGTGGGCAGCAGCTGCTTACGCTTTTGGAATAAGTGCCATTAACATACCGCTGGTATAAACCTAGCTCAATTCACCAAAAATACAATCTTCAGAGAAGGGATATAGCATATCATTGAGCAATTAAATTATTTAGTCAATCCAGTGGTTAAGCTTGGGTCAGCTTTGAAGGGTAAATTTCATTGCTGGGATACGTTCTTGGCTATGAATGAATGCATGAATAATCTTTCTTTGAACCTTAAGATGCACAATAGACACAATAACTCTTGAGTTGAACTCTTGAGAGTGGGCTGATTTATGGGCAGCTGTTGAAAGTGCTCCTAGTCAAATTATTTTTTCATCTGTGAAGTAGAAACCTGTAGTATATTAATTACTGTATACCATTGCAATGGTAGACAGACAAAAGCTGTGCAAGTCTTTACTATGGGTTTTTAATTTATAGATTAAAAGAAAAAGTAATGATTTTGACATGGTACACTGCAGTAAACTGAGACTCGCTTGTCAGGGCTCCAGCAGACAAATAGCTGAAGGCGTTACTGACCTCAACTGCTCAGCCAAGTTGATCTGTGTAAGTTACCTCCCATTTAGCAAGGCAACAGCAGGGATTGTGTGCGCTCCCCAGTGCCAGCAAGTTCACAAACCTGCATAAGCCGGCGCTAGTTTCATTTACATTAATGCCGTGATTGCAGGTGACCAATGATCTGACACACATTTGTTTCTAGCCTCCCTGCTCCAAGGGCTGTAGCCTGAAGCAAAGGGCTGGGGCAGATGTACAGGAGGGGGTAGTAGCATCACCCACTGCACCAAGATTTGGCCAAGTTTATCTGGAGGGCTTAGCTTGCTAGAAGGTCTGTTTTGTGATCAGCAATAGTGGCTTGGCACAGCGTCTTTTCAATGCTGGGGGAGGAGGGAACTGTTCTTGTCTGAGTACCCATTTCTGAGCTATTGTGTCTGCATTGCACAGTGCTAGGATGTTTACTGATCGTCGTAAGGCATTCTGCATTATTAAAATAGTGTCATGGAAGTTGTTTTTTAGGGAGTTCTTCTGAGAATTAGTTGCAGAAGGAGCAATTTGATTTTATTTTCTTTCAGTTAACAGGCCAAGCAGATGGGAAAGCAGACCTGGAGTAGTTTTGCTGGCTGGCTGCCAAGATTCTGTAAATTTTGATTTGTGTGGATATGTAACAGTTTTATTTTTCCCTTTTTGGAAATGTATGCCTGTAAGTCTTTGGGAAATTAATTGTTGGTTTCCTGTGAAATGTGCACTTGTAAAACAAATGTTGTAGCAACGTGCCATGCAGACCCTGTGTTGTGTCAATTAGGAAGTGTGACATCAGCAAACTCCGTAGGCTGTCAGAGGCTAAAGCACTTTTCAAAGCATCATTCCTTCACAGCTCTCCAGAGAAAGGATTTAAAAAATGTCAGAAATTTGAACTGCAGTTCAGTACAGTTTTGTTTGCCTTTGCCACTCAAAAGGCACAGGGTTTGTAATTCTACCCAAATGAGATTTTTAACGCCATTTGACCTTACACTATTTTGTATTTGAAATTAACAAGGCATTCAAATTTGCAAAATCTGTATTAACAACTAAGTGTGAGTTGATCAAAACTTGGAAATCTTAAATTTAACGTTCCACAGGGAGAAGGATGAAAAATGCAACTCATGTTTCGCCCTTGGTGTGTCTCCCCTTCACTTCTTGCTACTCCCTGCACCTCCACACCAGAACGACCTGCAAGAAAAGAGTTACTTAAGCATTTATTAGCTGTGGTATTGATGATGACATTGCCACTAATTACACACCAAGAGAGCTACATTTAACAGTAAAAAATGCTAGGGATTTAAGCAGATGACTGACAGCCTGGGTCATAGTTCTTTTTTTGTAGCTTTTTCCCTGGAAATTTAAAGAACTCAGATTCTCACTGTTCAGCATTTGAATCTTCGAGATCAAAAGACCTTTCCTTCAAAGAGTTTCATGTTGTTATTTAAATGGTAATTGGCTCTATCCTCACTTTGACTGTGAGCATTTTAACTTTAGTAGGTTTGGGATTTTCATTATTTTCAGTTCTGTGCTTCTAATGGAGGAGGTGATTTGGGGAATGACAAAGATTAATTGCAAATTTGGAAGCTAGTTACTAGTGACAAGAGTTGATAACTTTTGGGAAGGCACATACGCTGTTTGACCAACATGTGTTCCATAATGAATGATTTTGCTGCTGTAATAATCAGTCTCTTCTTTACTGGTAACTTTTACATCTGGAGTAGTTCCTCACTGACAGGTGAATGTTTCTGTGTAGTGTGGACTGTGAAATAGACATAAATAATGGGATGCATTAAACTATTTGCCTGCAAACTGTCGGGTCATGGCCACAAAACTGATCTCCAGGGAGGCAGTGCTTGAAGGGTGAATACTTTCTACTCTAATCTTCAATACTTTCTGGTGTAGCAAAAGTTATGGTCCCATGATGTTTTTAGGAGACACAACCAACATTTTGCTTTAATTCCTATTCACTCCTTGCGGACTTGGATTTGAGTGCCTCTCTTGTAAAGTCTATTACCTTCAGCTGTCAGTGTGATGAAGAAACATGAAAACTGCTATCCTTGTTATCCAGGAAAGGCTAAAATACTTTCACAAACAAATGTATTGCTATATAGTATCTCTGTCATTGAAGTAAGGAAACTGCTGTTGAAGACCATTGAAGAGCGTGATGAGACACGATTGTATTTCCTGTGCTTGGTGACTTGGTTTTCATTCTACTGGGGAGGGGGGAATTACAAAATAAAAAAGGGAAAAAACCCAAAAGACCCTCAGGTGTAATTACTGCTAAAGTGGCTAAGCTGTATTCAGGATTAAAATGTCTCTGTGCTAAACACTAAACAAGAACCTGCAGGACTGGGTCAGCAAAACAAACAGATAAATGTGACCGTTTTCAAAATGCAACAATTCACTTTATATGTGTCA
>NW_009187832.1:29060-31269 GCF_000690835.1 Fulmarus glacialis
CATCTGAGGAGCCTACAGAGGGGTCTTTGTATTGGTGATGTGGCACCAAGGACTGCATTAAGAACCTCTGGTGTTTTCTAGCAATGTTAGAGGTATCTTCCCATTCACGTGTTCATTTTCTACTCGCTTTAGACCACCCAACATCACATCTAACCTGCAGCCTTTTTTTCCAGCAGTCTCTTTCCTCCCCTCCCCCGAACGTATGGTGCATGTGTATTCATGTTTTTGCTTTCTGTTCACGGAGGTATCCAGCTGGGAAAATATAGTGTGTACAATACTCTCTGCCTTCAACTGACATTTCTCATAAATTGCAACAGAAACACTGCTATCAGCAGCTTAATAGCAGGTAGGATACGGCTCTACATATCAAGTCTCAGCAGGACGCAGAAACTATGGTTACCAAATTTCCAAAGAGAAAGGGTTGGGAGGGAAAGTTTTTATATAAGAATAACTGGGGAGCGGGGTGAGAAACATTTAAAATGGTTTCATTGAAAGCTGGCTTTTTGGGAAGAAAGCTTATAGGGTCTGACTCAGTGGCTTCAGCATTCATTTTTTGCTGAATTGTTATTTTAGAAGACCTCACAAGAGGTTTCTATTATAAGCGGTGCAAAAAAAAAAGCAGTGCAACAGTCTTTCCTCTTTGGTCCTTAAAAAAAACTTACCCTCCACACCCACTCCTTGAAATACTTTTTGAAAAGTACGTCATACTTAACTGCTGCTGTAATATAAGGTGTTTATGACAGAAAGTCTGGGTCAGTCACAGTGCATTTATGCAGGAAACACAGGTTTGGTGGAAATAGACTAGAAAATAGCATTATGTTCCTAGTCACAGGTTTTATTAAGTTTCCATTTTGCCCCTCCAGCTCTATTTAAACCCAAATCTTGACTGAAGACGGTCAGCATAGGTTAGAAAATAACCTCACGGCATAGTTTAGAGAATATATCACAATACTGAAATAAATTAATTGATTTGGGATTTGTTTGTTTGTTTGGGGTTTTTTTTTTGGGGGGGGAGGGGGGAGTGTTTGGTTGGTTTGGGGGGGTATTAAGTCCGATGAGATCTTGTTTATCACAGGTTGGTCTGTTCTTTGTGACCATGGCAGAAAGGACAGGAAATAATGATCTTAAGTTGTGGCAAGAGAGATTCGTTAGAAGAGCATTTCTAACAGCAAGGATAATGAGGCTGTGGAATAGGTTGTCTAGCAGCTTGTGGAGTCTTCCATTAGAGGAAAATCTGTGCAAACATTTTTCAGGATAGATGCTGATATGGCTTCAGAAGTAGCAGGGGTGGACTGGGTGACTTCTGGAGGTCCTCTCAGCTCTATAGTTCAGTGTTTCTAAGAGCAGGATAGTTCATAATTGATTTGGTTGTTTTTTTACTTCTCACATGGGGATTTCCTAGGAAATTAGGACACAGTATGTCACCTTCTTTATTTTTTTTAGATTTAAAATTAGTTGAACAGCATTACTGAAATATTTAAAAATGCCAGTGAAAAGGAAATCATGCTGCCTAAACCAGGGCTATATATAAATTATAGCAGACAGCTATTAATCAAGGGCTCACGGGAACCAAATATGGAACAGAGAACAACTCCCTTATGGACAGCCTAGTAATGAAGAGACCAACTGTTGAACCTACACAGCTGAACGAAAAAGGAGGAGAGTGTGCAGGTACTCTTTGCTGTGCTTGGCTTAAACTTTAATTTTTCATACCAATACCTAGCTGGTAAATATCTCATAATTCTGAAGGACATTTCTCCAGTAACCTTTGCTTTTCAGTAATGTAATCTTTTAAAGCTGTCTTACGAGGAATGAGGGGAGGCAGTGTTATAAACATAGTACAGCATATTGAGATCCAAGAATACCGTTGAGTCTGAGTGAGGCACATAAATAACACTAATCTTCCTTCTGTGAGGACAGCTGCTGGTTTCAGTTTGGAGAATAATAAAGATATGCTGCTCTTCTCCTTTAGTTTTTCAAACTATTTTCAGTGGAATATTTTTCCCGCAGTAAATATGTATTAGCATTTTTCTTTGTTTCTTTGAGGGGTATTGGTTGTATTCTGAGTTCTGCTTGGAGAGAAGAGAAAAAAATTTCTTCAAGATCTCAAAGATACGGCCAGGTATATTTTATTTATGGCATCTATAAGACAGTTGGCAGCCAGCCATAAAGAGACAGAATTTTACTCTTAGTCTTTCCACTTTTCTCA
>NW_009187832.1:31280-48771 GCF_000690835.1 Fulmarus glacialis
CCACCTATTGATAATAGTATTTAAGATTTTCCTAGTTCTGTGTTGTTTTCCTTATAGCTGACTTCCCTGTGATAGAGAAAGAGTAATAATGAGCTTTACCAACAATGTTCTCTTTGATTCATCACTCATTTGGGTTCTTTCTGCAGTCCTCCCTTGCACTCCTGAAGCTTTATGAAGTCTAAAGATCTCACATGAATTTCTTAGTTGGTCAGCCATATAGTTTCGTCAAAGAACAGTCTTTACCCATTTAATTATCTAACCATGAACCTTTTTGCCAGCGAGCAACTGGCTTGCAAATACATTACATTTCTCTCTGAATAGAATTTCTAAAAGAAAGAGGATGTTTTCTCATGGACAGCAAGAGAAAACGCACACTTCTCTAAAAGTATTTTAGGTAGATAGTTTACTAATCTTCCACTGAGAATGCCTTGAAGAAAAGAAATCTTCAGCCAATAACAATCTAACTTTTGATTGTGCCTGCTACATTCTCTGGACAGGACAGGTGAGATGGTAGAATCAGAAAAATAAGTTTAAAGCAGTTTTATCTAGGCACAAATTCATCCTTTATGTCTGCAGCAACTATCATTGTGAATATCTGAAATCCAGAGCAATTTGGAAGGTTATGTATGCAGTGCCTTTGCTTTCAAAAACAAAGACCAAAATTGAATCAAATCTTTTTGGAAGCATTCTGCCTTGACTACCAAGGGACTGTTAATTACGTAGGTGGGAAATCCTTTGGAGGGAAGAAATTGTCTTTCTACTCTCTGAAAGTTTCTGGTAGTCTCCTGTCAGATAGAGCCTCCTATCCATGGATGTCTATAGGCTCTTTTTCAGCAATTCCCAAATGTACTAGAAGTGACATATTTAACCTCTAAAGGCAGACATATCAGAGACAAAAATAGGTTTTAATTTTTCTGAAACAGTGGGTGTTGATCTGTGAAATTTGCAAGTACTTGAAATAAACTCAGTGGCTGCCATTTTGCATGGAATAATTTCTGAACTACCTTGAAGGCTAGCTACTGAAAGAATCACCTGCCATCTTTTGGTTTAAGGATGTTTTATTTCTACTTCCCAGTTTTTCAAGTTTACCAGATTTGCCTTTTGTCATTTGTCATCTGAAATACTGAGTCATGTCTCTTTGCACTAGTTTGTAGGTGATTAAAGATAATACAAAATTTTCTTTTCAGGAAAAAACCAAAATTCTTGAAAGGAATCGGTGTTAAATTCATCACTGTTTAGGAAATACAGATTGTTTCACGAGTGTGCTTATACCTTCAGGATCCTATCAATGTAAACAGAATGTCTATATTAATAGTCTTTATGAACTCTTTGGTCAAGTTTGCATTTCTGATGCACCAAATGTGGATTTTGGTGTTCTCAGAAATAGTCCTCAGACACTAAGCAGTTTTATCAAAAAAGGAAAAAAGGGCCTTTTCAGAGGAGAGAAGCAAGAAGTAAAATGTGTTTGCAAAACTTAAGGAAAGTTAGAATGGGTCTGTTGGGCAACAGGGAATCTTTGCCTTAGAGGTTTTTCCATAGCGTCCCATCAGTTTTCAAAACCTTCAAATGAAAGGGTAAAGGTAGCAGCTTCCTGCCAGCCTACCAATCCTGTCAGCTGCAAAGAGACCACAAAAACCTGACGTGGGTTTCCTTCAGTGTAGCTCTTCTGTATCCTCAAGCCTTCTTCCTTGGCATCTGATTGAGTTCACCAAGTAGCCTTTTTATCAGCCTATCCCCAAAAGGCTTCCTACTAAAAAGAGTTTGTTTCTGATGGTGCATACTACATTGGACTCTGCAAAGAAAAAGAAGACTTCTCATAGGTAAGATGCTAACTGGATCTGGGCTGTCGGTAATATGGTGAAGGGAAAAAGACATAGCCTCTACAAATGTTGTCCATGGACATTCATTAAAAACCTAGTTTACTCTTTTTTGAGTAGTCTGGTAGCTATTTTAGGTGGTTTCAGATCTTTGTTAAGAAGAATATATCAGTTCCTGTTATTAAATCTGCAGTCCTCTAATCTCCATTAGTGTTCCTTGTTTCAAAAGCAAGGTGTCCCCTTCTGTGGAGTTTTCATAGGTCATTTTAACATTTCTTTCTCAAAATGACACTTGCAGAAGCTCTTCAACCAGAATAGGAAAGGTCTTCCAGGAGAAAACATCCCCTTAGCAATCGACAGAAGTCCTACTTCTGTTCAGTTCCCAAAAGAGGCAGAAAGACTTCCATGTTCTCGTGTCTCTTAACAGTTAAAACAAATGTATGGTCTTATCTTGATCTCTAGTAGTCTTTTCTGTCTCTCTCACAGAGGAGGGTCCATGAGAAAGAAACCCAGCCTCTGTAATCTAAGTAACTAAGTCAACTAATTTTAGTTGACTAAAATACCCAAAGATCATTGGTAGAACCTCTGAACTGTGAGGAGAAGGTGCCACAGCCTCGACTGCCCTCTGAGTGAGGAGAGAGGCTTCTGCCAAAGATTTGAGAAAGACAGCCAACTGTCATTTCTTTCACACCTTCCTGAAGTGTTACAAACTTCTTGTTGTGGCATCTGTTGTTAATGCATTTGGTTGTCCACTTCTCAGAGATGTGGTCCATCAACAGGAACTCATGGGTGGAGACATACGGAGGTCTGACCTTTTCCCCATCGGCACCCTTTCTCTGTCAGTGCTGCTGCCTTCTCCTGATGAAATGCCCTGATTCTGTGTGATTCTACTCTATCCTTTCCTCTAAGCAGCCTTAATCTGCTGGTGAATATTGCACAGAAAGTATAAGGGAGAGAAAAATACAGTATTGTTTTTGCTAATTACTTTCATGGTTTCAGATGGTCATCTTCAGGCGATCTTGTGTCCTGAAACACAAAGACTCCTCCTTATAAGGCGGGTAAGTGAGTTAAAAGATGGTCACAACTATACAAATAGTGTGGAGGACGAATAGCAGTCTCTCCATGCAGTTGTCTCCCAGCCTACAGGAGGGTGAATATCCACCCCAGTGAACGCCGACAGTCTCCAAGAGTATAACAAAAAATGCATTGGCTAAATGGAACCGCATGCACACGTTAGGACTGAGGGAGCTAGATTGTATCTGGGTTTGATACATCACGCTGGTATTTCACAAAAGAGGAAGTCCACATGAGGTATATCGATTATTCCATGTAGTGTAATGATGGCATCATTTCACTTGCTTCCTTCCTGACAGAAACCATTAGCTGTAGTGGATTAGCTGCCGTTGAGCGGAAGTTGTTCTGACAAAGATGATGATGTAAGGAGCGAGCTGTAGTTCTACATTAGGAGAGAGGTCAGGAAATTAATGTATTGGAGGATTTGAAGAGAAAGAACAAAACACTCCCAGAAACCTTCCTTTTGTGGCCTGTCAGAATCAGCTTTCTTCATGTGGTCAGAGAGAACGTAAAAGACAATAAAACATGCAGTGAAGAGTTGTATTTAGTCTGACTAAATATTATACATAAAGTCTGTATCAGTCTTTTCTGTTCCTGCTGTTGTGGGCATATATTTTCAGACATTCAGTACATTTCCCCCTCCCTCCCTTTTGCTCCTATTCAGGGGTTGCAGAAATTTAGACTAGCTGACATTTTCAGTATCATAAATAGAGGATTAAGGGCTATACTATTATGATCTTGTGATAGTTACCCTAGTTCAGACATGCCATTTCTTTAGGTTTTTTTCCTGTCAGTTACACTATATTACTAAGTACAATGCACAGTGTAGTGGCGATCGAGTTCACATACACTGTCATCACAAAGATGGGAAATGTTCCTTGCCAAACTTCATAAAGAAATTGCGGGTGAGGAGTGGTAATCAGAATTAGGCTCTCGGGGCTTTCGGTCAGTGTACGGTGCCCTCTCCAGCATGAGTCTGCGTAACAGAATGAAGGGAAGAATTTTCCTCATTAATTCGTGTGTCAAGGAAGTGAAACAAACCACACAGCTTGTACTACAAAGTTTTTATTGCTTCATAAATTTTATTGAGATAGAAATTAACCAGTTTCCTCTGTGTTTTAAACAGAGTCAGTTTGTGTTTATTGACACAGGGGAAGCTCATCTGTGTTCAAGAATAGATCTGTTTTCTGTTAGAAAAGGCTGCACTTCAGAGGTATTTTTAATACTATCATGTATTGACTTGACACACCATGCTTAAGAATCTGTGAGTTTGGATTTCTTAATTTAACAACAGTTTTTCTACCTGATTGGTTTCATGATAAGTTGGTGAGGCATCAAGAAAGAGGTATCAAATTAAAAGAAAACCACTGGCAGATGTGTCAAAGTCAAGAAATGTTTTTATGCATTCCCGAAAACGTTTCAGCACTGCATCCACGTTAGGTCTGCTGCCATGTTTACTGAAGTATTTGAACCATGTTTTCCTGCTCATTTAGGGAGGAACATAAGCATGGGAGTGTTACATTGTGGCAAACATATTCAAGAATGTCTTTCATTTAAGCTGTATTATTCATTAAAAGTTTCAAGCTGCTCTAAAACATATGGAACATGCACAGCTTTATTTGGGTGCTTCAATACAGACAGGTCTGTATTTGAAATGGAAGCTTAATGAGCTGTGACTATCTGAAAAATTAAAATGTATAGGCACAGCCCTTGAAACGCCACCCATTTTTTTTCTCTATTTTTACAGTAGTGATTGTACAAGATGGGATTTGCATCTCTGAGCAATGAGTTAAATACTTCCAAATCTCCTTGAAATCAATTTTGTGTGATCACGCATGCAGACTGAAAACCATGACTTCGAGATTTACGTTCTGTGAATAAAATTTACGTTCCCTGACAAGCAAAGAAGGCTGTCATTTCATGCTTCCTAACCTTCATTGTCTATTTCCCTTTGGTACACACAAGCCCCGCGCGCCTGCGCACAGTCTAGAGGAACAGCTTTCTGCTCTGTCGATTTTGTTTTATAAAAGCCCTGTTTTCTTTATTGCCTTTATCTATTACATCTGTAAAATTTATTTAAGCAATGACAAATTTCTCTTTTGGGCCTGGAGCCTAAAAGAATAACTACTGTCAGGCTATTGGTAAAAGATTTGTTGGATATGACTGTTCATTAAATTGCAAGGATCTGTGGGTGAGGCTAGCTGTCTGAAGCTGCTGTGAGTAGGTGGGTTATGGGCTGTACTTAGTGAATATACATCATCAGAGAGACAAATGTGCTTCAGCAGCCTCTTGTTTTGTTCAACTAAAATGGGTGTTGATTTTGAAAAGCTCAGCAAAATCACTGTCTTTTTTCTGAATCAGATATCATTCATCCTACAGAGCACCCATGAAAAACAGCATTTAGGTTAAATATAGGAGCATTGCTTCTCAGCTTTGTAAGTTGACAAGAATAGCATTACATTTATTTCCCTTTAAAAAAATGCTCAAGCTGAATGCAGTGCCTGTGAGTGAGAGCTAACTGACAGCACTGTAAACAGGAATCCTTGTACGCTGCAAGTGTACAGGCCAGGGTGCTGCAGTGCTTACCTTTTCACACTGCTTTGCCAGTTTTTCTCAGCGACGTTTTATGTCCCTGTAGCGACAAGACATTTAACATTGCATGCATTGTTACTATTTTTAAGAAAGGAAATAAGGGAATATTCATAAGGATAAAAACTTGAGTAATTAATTCTGTGACTGTTTGATCCTCAGTGGCTACATAAATAAATTGAAATGCCTGCCGTATTTTTAATTTTTATTATGCTACTCCAGCACTACCAGTGTGTACTGCTCTGTTTATTCAGGTGTCCACCTAAATAACTCTGAAACTTCATCTTCAGGAGAATCTGAAAACAAGCTATTTGATGGACTACAAATTATGAGTTCTTCTCATTCTTCAGGGTGTAAATATGCTTTCAGATGAAAGCCAGGGAGGGAGGGGAATCCTTCATTTGAAACAAGCTTTTAGTCTGCACTTGATCTCCTCTGGTTTTGTGTGAAAAGCTGCATTGGACTGAATGACAGCTGAAAAGGCAAGCTGCTCTGTCAGGGGATTTAGCAGGAGGAAGCTGCTGTTCTTTCAGCCAGCACCTTCCCAGAAAGCTCTCTGAATCTCTCACCAGTTCAGTCCAATTATGAAGTCGGTGCACTAAGAAATATGCAGATGGAACAGTTTAATTGAAGTACCTCTCACTGTCTTTGTACTGATATTCAGGTTTAAGAAAGTAAATAAATACTCACTTATGGCTATCAATTTCTATTCTGTAATTTAAAATGAGATTATCCTTTCCTAAAAGCTGAAGCTATAATGGCAGAATCATCTAAAGCTACAGCTAAGTTAATTTAAAAAAAAAAAAAAAAAAAAAAAAAGAAGAGGAAAAAAGAGCCACTCTCTTCCTCTTCCTTCGGTTTCTTCAATATCCAGAAAAACTGATCTCTGGAGTTACTGCAGTTAGTTTCTGCTAGTTGATCACAAGTTCCATTCCTATCAAAACAAATCCTTAAAAAACTGCTTTCCTTTTTTTTGTTCCAGTTTTAACTTTGATAAATAGGAAAAAAGACATAGAAGGCTTTGCCAACTGTAAAATCTAGTCACGTTACACAATGTTGAAATTCTTACACAAAAAAAGAGTTTCTGCGCACTTGGTGACAGCACATTATGGCTCTGTAAATGCTGGGGGTAGTAAGATTTATGCATGCAACTGAAGTGATACACATTGTTTAAAAATAATAGTAATAATTAAGGATGAATGTTTTCAAAGGCAAGTCAGTATTCTTCCGTGTCAGACGTACAGGAGTCCCTCTTAAATGCTCTTCAGACCTCAGGAGGATGCAAAAGAAAAATAATATCATGATTAGTTCTGGAAATCATGATATCATGATTAGTTTTTCCACTTTGAGCAGAATGTGATACTGATCTTGAAAAACTATAGAGTGACTAAAGAAGAACATATCCGTTTGCCCACAGTTAGCATAGCACAGTTCCACAAGGGATATTTTTAATCAAATCTGTTTTGGTCACTGGTTTTCTAACACACAAGTTATGTTACGGAACATACCAACATTTGTATGACAGTTCTGTGTGACTGAAAGGTTACCGTTCTTGGTGTGCATAAAATTATCTTAGGAAATCTTTCTTAGTATATAAAGATGATGAGTCTAGCTGTTTGAATCGTACACCTTTCTCTCATACAAGTATGTGTCTAAGGGCTGATCTTCATTACTGATGGTTATTAGCAATTAGGAATGTGTTACTTTCCGGGAAAAGGCTTTTGGGCCATTGTTGTGCAGCTCAGAGTCAATAAACTCTGAGCTGCTCATAATAGCCTTTCTTCCTCATTGAAGCCTTGGACTTGCCCTAACTTCATCAGAGCAGAGGAAGAAAGAATAATGTGAACAATAGGAGCCATGGAGTTTGACTTAGGCCTAATGTGAGGAGGCTGTAAAAGCTGTCAGGGAGCTTGATTGATCGGCTCTCGGGCTGCAGTCCTCAGTGCAAAGCAATAATGTTCCTGCCTCTTGTGAGAGGGCTGGATGTGCCACCTGGGGTCAGAGCTTATCAGCCTCAGGGGCCAACATTTCAGATGAGGCCAAAGTGCAGTCAATAATTTATACAGAAATTTTTGTGTAGATTCTGGAGTAAAGCAAGCTTTATCTTGATATTGTTTGTCTGACCAAGGAAAGAATTAAGTCATGTCTGAAAGTCCAGCCTCTTTTTTTCTTTTAGTGACATGGGAAAGTAGTCTCCTGATACTGAAATACGTGTTTCTGTCATCATGTTGGTTGTACTTTAATGAGGGAGGGCATGCCTATGACAATCCTTTGAGGGATGTTTCATTGCCAGAAGAAATGTAGAGATTTTTAACTGTTTGTATTAGGATTCCTAGAACCCTAAGATTTTACTTACATTTTATGCAACACTGCTCTGTCTTCAGTGTCTAAATAGTTTTGTTTCTAAACCTATGAGGGTCAAAGGTTGATCAGCTCTAGTGCATGAAAAAGCCAAGAGAAGCTGTTATAGCGGCATAGATCACAGCAGGTCAGGGAAAACTAGCCAGGTTCTTATTAATAAGTGGAGAAATTGGGACAGCTTGCACAAAGAACGTTTACAGGAAAATTGTCCAACCGGTCTCTGGCAAGAGAAGAGTAGCCTAGCAGAAAGTGTACTGATCGCTAGTGGGAAATCAGTTTGCTGGTAACGTGCCTTTGCATTGCATCAGTACTGACAAACAGCTGGAAAAAGCTAACTGGTTAACTATATGTTTTACTAGTTTACCCACTTGGGAGTTAATTTAAAACATAGGAAAGAAAATCACGGTGAACTGCTCTGCAGAACTCTGATACCTCCTGAAGTTGGTTAGTTGATAAGTAGCTCACTTTTGTTCTGTCCCAGCAAAATGACTACTTTGCTTCAGTAGATGCTAACAAAAGCCCTTTTACCTTTCTTCTGCTCAAGGAGAACACTATTAGTCATGGTTCATTAGGCTCATTTCCAAAACAGAACTGGTATCTTAAGTGTGTTACTGAAATACTTGTAACTGTTCTGGGCATCTTTTCCCCCGCTAAAATACAAGAATTTTGTAATAGGAAGGACAGCACTACCTACTATTTTTTGAGGAAAAGAACTAGGTTGTGAGATAAGAGCTGTAAAAATTGTGGAGCATTTAGCCTTGGCAATCCATAATATTTGTTTTGTGGTTTTCGAATCTAGAAGGTGGAGTTTCAAGCATAGTTTTGTTTTTAATCTGTTAACTATAGCAACAAAAGACTTTACAATAAGGTTACTCCAAATCCTAAACTGAAGCAATTGTATGGGAAGAAGAGCCTCAGATGTGTAAGGTTCTTGGTCTGATTTTCCTAGACAGAGGAAAAAGTGGAATGGTGGGCCTCACCATATTATACTTCATCGATTCCTTTTCAGTACATGGGTGGGAAAGAGGTAGAAGAGACAGAACTTGTCATTTACATTTGCAGCATTCATAGGACTCTAATGTACATCCCATGCTTGACTATACACCCCTTTTAGCTTTATGTATTTTACTGTAAAGTTCCATGGTAGGGTATTACTTTATTAAGATCTTAACAGAGTTTACCTCCACAAACATAAAAGATGTGTCCCTGCAGGTCCTACAAACTGAATGAAAGAAGAGGTACTCGTCTCCTATTAGCTATAGTAAGAAATCCTGAGGGAGTTCTGCAAAAGAAATCCCAAATGGTTTTTTTCCCTCCCCTTTGTCTTGGATGTGTCTGTCTCAGGTGTTTACTTACCCTTTTCCCAGGCTGAGGACAATCGGTCTTCATGAAATAAGTGAAGCTTAATGGACACAGAGATGTAAAATGCAGTTCAGTAGATTTCAGTGTTTTCAGCTACTGCTTTAAATTGCTATTTTAAATTCTAATGAATGGAATAATGGAGAAGTTACCATGTCTAGTAACTGCAGTTGGCCTTTGTAAAGAATGGTTTGTTAGGAGGCTTTATGATTTGCTGAGGCCACAGCTGGCTGCCAGCAGAGCTACAGGAATGTGTTCTCTCTTGGGCCTGGTACCTAGAGATGAAAAGAATCCAAAGCTGGCAGAAAAGCAAATAAATGCTTTGACTTTAAATGAAGCATCATAATTTATAAGAGGCTCTGCTTCTCAATCCCAATGAGGTACATGGATCAGCAGCAGCTCTTTGAGGTTGAGCAGAATTGTCTGCCTGGCTCGACTGCAATTCTGGTATCTGAAGTCTACAGATTTGGAAGCATTTTCATGGTTTGGGCTTGGAATTCTTTCTTTATCCATGCTGTTTCTTTTCCACAAATTCTCTCTCTTCCGTCTTCCATTCCTTTATCTTCCATTAGCTGCTCTACTGTTTGATAAATAATTGTAACACTGTTTGCACCTGGCAGCTCTTTATCATGATGTAGAGCACTGAGGAACTAATCACCAAAGACACCTGAAGGTTTATAGGTGCATTTTGTCATCTGTTATTTGCTTGGTTTTTACTCTCCAAGTGAATTGTTCCTACAGTAGCAGAGTTCAGAGCTGGGACACAAACTTCTACTGAGATGTCTTAATACTCACCTTAGGAAGAAAAACAAAAACATATGAGCTCCTTAAGGGTCTTTTTTTTTTGATAGACAGATACACACACACACGCATACACAAATTTATACCAGCTTCCCTATTTCTGCAGCTGTTTCTCAACAGTCTGCTGATGAAAACAGTATTTCTGTGGTCTGGTGTCTGAGATGAAGAATAGAAACGAGGCAGATACTTATTAAAGGAACTCCTAAATGCTTGTCAGGGTGAGAAAAAATGGTTTTGGTTTTCCCTTTTTGGTCTTACTTCTCATGTTTAAACAATAGTGCTTTACCCTACACTCGAGTCTTGTTTTGCTTTGCTGTTTACTCGCTTTTAAGGGTGAAAGAGTTTGGGAGAGAAATAACTAGCTGAAGAGATCCTGTAATTAATATAAACTGCAGGAAGTGAGTGTGACAGATGAGTTGAAAAGCCCTATGTTCTGTTGCTTATCTCAAGTGACATATGGTCCTAGAGTACAAGCAAAGGCAGTGGATTGTAGGCTTCTTTTTCTTTTGCTCTAGTAGAAGGCAGAAGAGTGTCCGTGTGTTCCACAGGGCAGCAATATAGGAGCTGAAATAACACTCCTTAAGAAGCGAGTGGGAAACTCAGGGGATTACAGAACAGCATTTCCTTCTTCTAAAATTGAGACTGTGACATTTTTCAGTGTCAGGCTATGTGAATCACAGTTATGATTACTGAAGTAAAAGAGAAAAAAATCTGCTAGAAACAAAATACTTTATTTCTGAAACAGATTTGGTTTTCTTCAGAACACACAGATGTTAAATGATTTTCAACTTGCATTTTTAGTGTCAGCTGAAATAAAGTAAGACTGCAGTTTTATTCTCAAGCTTCAGTAGAACAGTGTGTTCAGTTACTCTGGCCAAAGAAAAGGTAAGGTCTGTACAAAAACAAATCTTTAGTTGTCCTCCAGAGGTCAGAAACCTATGGTTAGTTTATAATAGCATTAATTGCAGTTTTCCTGTAAACACTGCAAACATGTGGTCTGACATTCAAGAGGTGTAACAGCAATTTATTCAGAAGTTTTCCTAGTCCTGCCAAAATCTAATCACTTTGATGTAAATCTGACAGGAGAAAATTATGTTGGTCACTGTGGCTTCATAGTTTTCAAAATCACCATTCTAAATAGCTCGTATTTTAGAAGAACTATTCAGTTGTGGATAAACCTACAAGCCATGTGGGACCCAATCTTACGTACTTTCTGGGGTATTACCCAGTTTTCATTGAGTCTTTTATTGCTCTTGTAATGCGTGTAAAGTTTAGGCTTGTATTTGATTAGGACCATTTGTTTTTCTTTAAGCTCTCTATTTGCATATAGATCTTGCTTACTGGTTATTTGTTAGGTGAACTGTCTTTAGAAGAAACATAACTGAAAAAATTATACTGGCATTGTTACTATAACTGATAAGGGACATAAGCTCTTTGATTAGATGCTGCCCTCGTTTCCGGAGCCAACCTGCCTTTAGCATTTCAGTCATAGCTTTGTTCAGAGGCACTACCATTTCAGCTCATCCTCAGCAACAAGTCTTCCTAACATGCTGTTTTGTTTTATACTAAAGCTGGAAAAGGATAATGTTACTAGGGAGTCAAGAAAAAGAAAAGAAACCAGAGCTTTTTTTAGCTGACCATTCAACTGAGTATCGACCAGCTGTCTTCATGAGAAAGAAATAGATGGTGGTGAATAAGCTAGAGTCTAGTCTTCCAAGAACCTCAGTGATTTTGCCAAATCAATACGGCTCATCAGGCTTCAGAACAAAGGCTGCAGGAGATGTGACAGTGATGGAAGTGGCTGTATGTTCTTTTGTGTATTAAGCACATGGGCTCATGGGGAAACAGGCCTTCTTCAGTTATTTCAGTGTTTATTCTTCTAAATGCTCTGGGATAAACCTCTAGATTAAGAAAATATATTCGCTATTATTAGGTGGGATGAAAAAGTTGTCTCCTTGATGTTCCATCTCCATGGCTTCAAGAGGTACTCCTCACTCTGTAATTGCTGCTTCTTTTCTGAATGCAACTGGGAGCATGTAACACAAGTCCAGGGAAGCTAGGGTGGTGGTTGCTGCTCTAAATATATTGTCCTGATGGCTTCATAATGAAGGGGGAAAGAAAGGCCATGCCATTTGAATAAAGTATCCACGAAATTTAGGTTGAAGTTCCTCAGAACTTACTGGAAATCACATGGATATGAACTAAGTTTGTTTTGCTGTTGAAGATGCTGTAGTTTGTGTGGCTAGAGTAATGCCAACCTGCTTTAGCCACCAGCAGGGCAACATCAACTAAAATAGCAGGTTTTAGCCTCTCAGCCCTTTAACCTTTAAGCTTACTATGCTTTCATAAAGTACTAAATTAACACATAGACCAGAGCTAAGCGTCTCAAAGGTTTATGACTATACCAGCAGTATTTCATTGTGCTTCTTTTCCTTAATGCTATCCAATCTTCTCAGCTTCATTGCTATACAATATTTGTTCAGATAAAGTCCATTGTCCAGGATGACTAATTGCAGGTCTGTGCTCCAGATGCTTTGATTACAGGATGTGGTTAAAGTGACTTTTCAAACATTCAGCGTAGCAGTAGGGCTCTTTAAAAACAAAACAAAACAAAACAAAAAACCCACCAACAAAACAAAAAAAAACCCACCAGTCTTGCATTTCCAGGCCACCTGATAGTCATTACATTCTCAGGCTTGCTGATGTTGATGTCTGTTACATGTGCACCTGCTGTAGTTAAGTTCTTGTGCCATGCTAGACAGAGAGTGTGATTAAAGTAGTAAAAAAATTGTATGTCTGCCAGATCAGTATTCAATGTAGAAGACTTGACTTTATACGTAGAATGTTTACTATTAATTTTAGATTACTTTCGTGATGGAAGCAATCAGGGAGAAATAAGCCATTTGCATTGCAAGTCTAATATAAACATTGTTCTGTGTTTTTTATGCCTGGATGAATTGGAGGTGTATATGGGGATCTGGGATTGATGATGATATGGTGGATGTTGTGAGACAGATGAGTTATACTGTTCTTACTAAACCAATGGCAATGAAAAAGCTTGAGATAATCCTAAGATTATAGATCTTCATCTTGCAGCTTTTTGCACTTCATATACTTTAGTTACTGTTAGAACAGTGATGTCAAATAGATATATGTGGGATTAAAAAATTTGCAGTGCCAGATGCAGAATAAAATGTGTTTAATACATGGTGGCGGTGTACTCACTGATGACAGGTATGCCGTGGTTTGGCTATCCCAGGCGTGTCTGTATTATTTGTACTTGGCAAGACTGGAACAAAAGGCAAATGGAATTTGGTTTGCAAACAAATTTGTGGATTCACTGATCATGAAGATAGAAGGAACTGATTTTGCTGTAATGTTATGTCAAGCGATGACGTGATGCCTTCTCAATACTGAGAATTGCATCTCAACCTTGAAGAGCTGCTATGCAACAGGAATATTGCTACAAGAATTTGTCATATTAAACTTTTTAAGAAGTAATCTTACAAAAATTACTACAAAGCATAGTATATTTTGGTAGATCTTCCTCTGGCATCAGCAAAAGTTGTCTTAAAATGATATTCAAAATAGTAAAGGCAGTAGGTAGGAACTGTTAACCGAATGGGACTTTTGAGCAAGTGGGACTCAACTTATGTTTAAACATAAGTGACTTGTGTGACTGTATAAACATAAGTGACTTTTGGTGACTGAAAAATGAACAAATGATTTGTTTTGGAAGATCATTTAAGTATTCTTCAATGAATCACTTACAGAAGTGTTCAGAAAGACTTTGTGCAGATCTGCTTTCTCCAGAATTTTGCAGATACTTTTGGCCAGATTCTTTGCTAAGAACAGAGGGGACAGCTCCTTTCACAAAAATGAAGGCATACCCATTCACCCGTTCAGATAACTGGTCTTTTGAGTTTTCTGGGAAAATAATCAACTTGAACTAAACTAGAATTTTGTAGCAGTTGCTGTGATCTGAACACAAAAACAGTCTACACTGTAAACACTAAGTCAGGCTTTCCAGTCTGATTAATTGCGTAATGTCTACTTATATTGGAATTTGGATGTGTTTCTTTTCTAAAGCCAGTATTTTCAAAAACTAGGGCCTGTATTTAAGATATTAATGTGATAATTTGATTCCTAATCACATGATCTCATTTTCAAAGTTTTGTATACAAAGCATAAAAATTTTTGGCTTATGTTGATTGCAGAAAACAGAGTCAAGAAAGCAAAAGGGTTAGTACCTGTTTTAGACTAGATCCTTCAGTCTTTTGTTCTTCAGATGAAGCAACATCTGCAAGAGTGTATCCTGTTAGATTTTGGTAGATCCTTACAAGCTTGATGTGGCTGCTAGATAGTGTCAAGGTAGTCAATATGAAAGGTACCCTGGCTTGGTACTGAAGATGCCTTGTGATTGTGATGTTTTTACATCAAAATAGCACATCTGCATTTGTTAGGCTGACTTTAAAAGAGCATGGCTCTTTTTTCAAATAGTGAACCACAAATTTAGGTAGTTCATTTCCAATTTGTGATGACGTATTTCATTCTATAAATTTAGTTAATAGTAAACAGCCAATTATAGTTCTGGTCTTTGTTATGCAGTCACTGAAAAGAAAGAAGGGAGGAGAAAGGAAAGAGAACAGATACATCGCATCCATAGAACTCATAAAAAGTGCTTCTTTCTGTAGATTTCTGAAAATTATTTTATTACAAATCACTTCTGTGACACGTAACCTTTCATTCCATAATAAAATCCAAGTACAAATTGTCACAGTTATTTTGTGCAGATTATTACATTGTATCTATCAGAACTGCTTATGTAAAATGGTTTTGTGCTCCTCTAGGCATGTGTTAGTTTTTTCTATCTGTTGTTGGGTAATTTTTTGCCATAAACATTGTGGTTATGAATGTGACGAGTAAAGAAGAAAGCTCATAACGGTACATATACTGTGAAGGAAAACTCCAAAATACAGACTTTTTTCTTGCTTCTAACAGGCTAATGAAATTCCCCTTCATGTTAAAGGAGGGACTTCTATTGACAGTGGTGGGCACTAGGTAATATCCCGTGTGCACCTTTGCTGTATGTTAGGGCTTTTGTGTATGATCCTGCCTTGGCTAATAATGGATTTCGGCAGAAAAGGTACTGACTAGCGTAGATGAACTGTAAAACTTTCAGGTAACATGACCCCATTTTCTTGTGTTAGACACCATTTTGTAATTCCTACACATAACATGTTCACCACTTACTGTGTCTACTCCTTAAAAATAAAGAGTAGCATAGGTAGTAAGTTTAGAAATTTTTGTTTTCTTATTCTTTGCCACTGAAGACAGCAAAGGATATTGCTAATTTCAAATATACTGTAACTGTGAATAGTTAAATAGTTTGCAAATGGAATGATAAACCGAATTAAATCAAGAAATTTTGAGGTAAGTTTTTCTCTATTACATCCAATCTCATGAACTGTGCTCTGGTAACTGGTGAAACTCTTGAGTTGACACCCTTACTTGGTGGAAGAAACATTTGCATGTAGTCTAAATATATCCACTATTGTTTGATCCAACCTCACAAGAACAGGATTAGATATTTGGCCAGGTTTCCTGAATGGGAATCTTAGAGTCCTGATACCCTCAGGTACACTGCATTACAAGCATCTGTATTTTTCTCCCATTCTTCAGTAATGGTTACTTTAAATAGTTTAGTGTCTTGGGCTTTCTTTAAGGTGAAAATACATCTCTGTATTCAGACAGCATGAAACCTGTGGGTTCCTCAGACTGTCTTTGCATTTTCACTCTTGTTCAGGCAATGCTAAATAAATGATTGTTATATGATGTGTAGTCTAATGTATAGTCTAATATAATGGGAAGTCTCATTACAGGGACTTCTTGTGACTTGACACAGCCCCCAGCAAGGTTTGATCCTGTATGTGATGTTACTTACTTCATAAGATGAAGGCAGTATGTGGAGAGCTATGCCCCAACACACACACGCTCAAAAGCGGAGTTGGAACAACTGAGAGAAGAGTTAGTGCATCTATGACTGCATGCCCAGTGCACTCAGATGCAATACTGGGAGGTGAACTGAAGACTGCTGTAGTACTATTTGTGTACTGCCTCTGAGACAGTGGAGAGACGTCCCAGCAGAGGTTCTTCTTTGGAGCTTGAACCCTCTGCCAGGACAAGTATTTTGGATCAAAGAAACCTGTAATAGTACACCCTGACTGGGTGCAGCAAGAATAACCAGTAGTTCATCTAGTGTATAGTGTGGACTACTTACCTTTCTCATGTTCATTTTCCAGTGCTTTGGTCTAATGTTTCCTTAGGGGTCAATCCTACCTCCCATGTTTCTTACATTCTCTTGACCCATTTCTGTGATAATCTTAGAGGATTAAATGAGCTACCTCCACTGCCCGTTCTGTGGAATCTTACCTGTGGCTGAGTAATGTGCTGTTCATTAGGGAAAGGAAATTTATTCCTTGCCACAGTTATTCTAACACAGCATGGAGATTAATCTTTCCTCCTTACTTACATACTGGGGCCTTTGCTAAGACTAACAAATTTAATGAGATGCTAAATGTAACTGACTTCAACAGAGGAACTTACTTGTGTTTGCTTTTGAAGTATTGACTTTCTTACGCTGGAAGGTCATTTGAATGTCTTCTAAGAATTACTGAAATGTGTATTGATTTCCGGGGTTTTGACTATTAGACCTACTCCATGCTGTCTGCTTTGCCCTCTTTTCTGTTAATAGGTTACAGACTATCCCTAGGTCTGTTATATAAATTAATAAATAAGTAAAGCAGACATAGAGACAGACTACAAATACTGAGGAATATGGAGACTTACTTAGGAGTACACGTTGATTTAAAAAAAAAAAACAAACACAAAACCTAACAGTTACATTTTAACAAAAGGGTAAAGGTGAACTAGCTGGGGAAAAATGAATGGCAGAGTTAATTCTCCCGTAATACTCCGTGGGAAGTCAGAAAGCCCTCCTTGCTTTGCACATTTAGAAGGACATTGGACAAACACTGGTGCATGGACAGGAGGGAGCAATTGCGCTGCTGCAGGGAGATGAGCTGCGTGACGTAACAGAATTTAGCGATGAGAATACCCGTGATTTTCACTCGCAGCATTACGGAGTCAGAGCTGACAAGCTATTAAGGTGGAAGGAAAGCATCAAGGTTACCAGAGGAACACCTTTTTAATCTCTCTCTCTACTGTGCGAGTGGCAGATGGGAACATAGCTTGGAGTTGCCGGTTCCACGGACGAGGACTTCCTCTGCGGCCCCACTGACGTCTTCTCCGCACGTTTTTGCCCGGCCGTTTCAGCAGGCGTAGAGGTTTCAAGACGTGGCGTGATTTCAGCACTCGAGGAAAACGACACGGCATCTGCTCTCCCAGAGGCCACACGCTCCCCTCCGCTCTGGCGCCAGTGGCAGAGGCGCCTGCTCCCCGCCCGGACGGGGCACGGTTCCGGCGGAGCC
>NW_009187833.1:0-2856 GCF_000690835.1 Fulmarus glacialis
CATATATATATATTTGGTGTGGTTTGGTGGTGTGGTTTTCTGGCCAGTCCCACTCTGCCTCTGCAGCCCTCGCATTCAGCTCGGCCCTTCTTGCCCCTCACAGCCCCCCCGGGGCTCAGCAATGGGAAATGTTCTCGCTCACTAAAAATTGCATTTTCATGTGACATTTATTTCAGTTGTTTGTTCTTGTTGTCCTTATTTTCATTAATGAGAATACGCATATGGGCCCATGCACAATTACTTACTGTGCTGAATCAAATGTGAAATGGTAACGTGGAAAGATAAAAGGCTTTCTAATGCTTTATCAGTTTCTCAAGCTAGCTATTCCTGTTTCTATCTTAAGCTTTAAATATTTGCATTAAGATCCAGATTGCAAGTAACTGGTCTCAGAATAGCATGTGAAACAGGAATTTTAAATGGAAATGTGGAATGGAAAATGTGGCATTCTGGAGCCGGGCTTATCTGAGTGTGCAGCAAAGATGTGGCAGCCTGCTAAAGCAGCTCCTACTGCTCAAAAGGACATTCAGCAGGGCAAGCCGGGCGCTTTTTTCCTGACTTGAAAATGCAGGCTGCCTTCCTGCCATCTTTCTTTCATAATGCATTTTAATCAAGTCACAGGATAGAGAATTTGCAGTCAATCCAAGCCAGGAATCTGTAATCTCATCCAGAATTATTTTATAAATAGAAACATTTAATACTTTTGTATAAATTTATGTCCACTGTGTGGCTTGGATTTAGTATGAAATGTGTTTTCCGTGCACCTGGATGGAAAGTGCATAAATGAAAGCTCCGGGAGTGATTCAATTTGTATTTTCCTGGTCGTGTGGGGTGTGTTAGTCCCGTTGATTGCTGTTCGCAGGCAAGCCAATTAACGAAGCGCTTTCTCTCACATTCTCCATAGCACAAACACATTAGTTAAAACAGCTCGCACACAAGTGGTGTTGTATCATATATAATGAGGAAATAATTAAAGAACCAGCCATTCTGATTGAAATATGTCTCTGTGAAAGAGGAGCCAAAGCTGTAGTGGTCTCTGCCCTCCGTTTCCATCTGCCCGGTGTGTGCAGGAGGGGGTGAGCCCTGGCGCTTCTGGTCCCCAAACCCAGGTGCGTTGGGGCTAATGGTGTGACATCTCGTAACCATGAAGCACCGACACCATCACGGAGCACAGGCGAGATGGGAACTGAAGCTGAGTGAAGGTGAGTTGACAAACTCATCAAAATGGCAATGTAAAGATGCGGGTTTGCTTGCAGCAAACGTTGTTGTTGCTAGATGTGTCCGTTTGCCCAGGAGCCCCTTACACCAACAGAGAGGATGCCCTGAGGGTCAGTACTGGACCAAAGTGCTGAGCTCCCTGGCTTGCATTTGCCATCATAAAGATTTTAATTTTGCCAGTGTGATGTGCATGTTTATGAGACAAGCTGCAAAGTTTTGTGCCTGTCCATATTTCCAGTCCCTCTTGTATGCCTTGAGGGCATTTGCCTTCAGCCCTGCCAGGGATGATCGGTTGCTCCTATACATCAGCACTGCTGATGGATGCAGATATGTGAAAACCAGGCTTGATATAAAGCTTCTCTGCCCAGGAGCCGGGGAGCGAGAGCAGCAGTACCTGCTGTCACACAGCATCTTCCACTGCAGCCTCTCGGAATCATAGAAATTTATGATGGCTGTGGAAAGCATAAAATGTAACTGATGAGTTAAAGGTCAAAATTAGGGCTGGGGATAAAGGACAGAAAAATCATGGTAAATAAAACGACTGCTGACAGCAATGGGAAATGAATAATTTTGTACAGCAGCTATTGCTTAAAGCTCTTGCAAAGGACTCGGGGAATTACTCACTTCATGCTAATTCAAAGTTACCATCCCAAGCCCTGGCAACTGCTGATAAGGGTAAGATTAGCATGACTTGCTTCTACATGAATGCGTTCAAAAGAGACACAGAATAGCAAAGAGATGTAGGACAGTGACTGTCGTCCTCTGCGTTGATGCCAGGGGTCAGTGGTTTGGTTTTATAGAGTGATCCAGGCTGAGCGGAGACAGGGCGCGGGGGAACGCACAGCCTTCACCGGCAGCCCGGGGAAGAGTTTCACTAAGGAAATGTTCAGAAAAACTAACTTATGGACAACAGTGACAAACCAACCTTTTTTATTGCCACCCATTAAGTGTTTTTCTTCTTTAAAAGAGCTGCTAATTGCTGCTGTGATTAGTTCACGCTCTATACTTTTGAAAGCAGACAGTAAATCTAAGAGAATTAGGGGTGAATTGTTTTGGGAGACATTTACAATCATGCATTTCCCATGAAATACCAGCAAAACAAAGTTAGTCATAATGCATTTTCTGCAGGTGCCTTGGTTAGTTCTTCCATGGGTTAAGTCGCCTGGCTGGGAACTTTCGGGCTGGTTTTGGTAGTGCAGTTCGGAGGAAATCACCAGTGTGCCATTACAAACAGCTCCATGTTATCACAGAAGACAATATCTCTAGGTTTTGTTTAACTGATTTGCTTATTACGTTTTGGAAAGTTTTCCACTAAAGAGATCATAATTAGGATACACTGTTCTTTATAGATAGATAGGTAAACTTGTCGTATATACATATATATATGTGTGTGTGTGTATACACACACATATATACACATATACACATACATATATGGCAGTTATTTTGAAGGTAATACATAATATATATTTTTTTTCTATTACACAACTCAGATTACTGCCTGCGTTAAGGGACTTCATTCTGCAGTCTTGTTCACACTAGTAAATCAGGTATCGTGCTTGCAAAGACAGAGGCTATCAGAGCATTTTCAAGTTAAACGTGCAGAAAGCCCAATGTAAAAAGGCAAGGCTGTGTGCAGAG